>NW_019214206.1:57941-147470 GCF_002532875.2 Varroa jacobsoni | reverse complement strand
AGAGAGAGAGAGAGAGAGAGAGAGAGAGAGAGGCACTCACTTGCAAGTATATATCTAAAACCAAACACTTACTCTAAGTTATGTAAACTACTATTGGACGACTGATGAAGCACCATTAATACTGCCAATAAAGAAACCCTAAGGAAAATTTTTTTTAGTTTTTTAGGGTTTTAAATAGAAACTAAAAAACATTGATATTAACATTTTATTAAAACTTTGCTAAAGCGGAGACTTGTGTTTAATGTACATTCCCGCGAGGCCGGTATCGAGGTCGAGCGGAAAAAGCTTCGCGTAAGCAAAATATATGTAAACTCATATAACAACCTAATCTTTAAGGCATAGGAAGGTAATTTTTTCCAAGCCCTAGATCTGTGGTGCATAGATCAGAAGACATATTGTGGTAAGATTTGCAACTCCTTTGAGCTACAAGAAAGTACACTATAAGGACATCAACGCGGGCCTCCAGACGGGATCTACTCACAGCGATGTTCTTGGAAGAGCGCGATCACACACTTTCGTACACTCTTATTCAATATAAGCAAGGTTCACATCTATGAGATCAAAAATGTAGAAGGCTTACATGCGTATAATTTGTCGAATTGCTTATACAATACGACATGGTTAATCTCTCATAAACAAATGTCAATATAGATTAGAACGCACGATACATTTTATATGTACTAAAGGTGTATATAGTTCATTTATAGATTTTCACGATTGTTTTGAGCTGCGTATTGTCGTTACGTTTCGTTATCGCTACTTCAGTCTGTATCTCTCTGTGATTTATCTTCCTTATCCGTTTTCCTTCGTTTCTATTTCCTTCAGGCATTTCAAATTCTAGCACCACCGTCATCTATTTTTTTGTCGAGTCATCATCCTGTTTACGTTAATGTCCGGCGCTTCACCGCTCAACACCGCTGCCTGTGGTGCCGATTTCCCGTCGTGGAAAGTGTTGCCGTCGACAAACATAAGAATCCACAATCAGCTAACCCGCCGATAGAGCTTCTGTGCCCGGCCGTTATCGAAGGCGCTTCTGTTGCTTAATCATTCACTGATGGCTGGGTTGCGCTATATTCCAGCCGCTGGGCTCTGAGCCGCCGACAAACTCAGGCGCCGCCTTGTTGCTTAGTCGCCTCTGCACCGCCCCTGGAACGCTGGTGGTGGGCCTGTCAAACACAGGCCAATCTTGTTAGCTATATAGTGTGTGTGACGTGTGTCCGTAGTAGACGCTACTGAAAAGCCGGAAAGTTGACGACGTTTTATTGGTGGATGCTTAGATCGGAAATTCGCTCTAAGCAAAGTGTTGACTTGAACGAGCTACCGCAGACAGAGCTATCATGGTAAGCGCTGCGGGTTAGCTAGGAGCTAGCCTAGTGGTTATTTCAATGTGTTCCAGGGGACTGAAAGCTGAAATTTGTCGAGTGGATTATAGGCTGTCGATCAGAGAATGGTCCGTAGGCAGACAGGGAAGGTGGCGCTGTTGCTGGTGTAGTGACCTGCGACGATGTGTGTTTCGCCGCACGAGCTGTTTGCTCGTTTGACAGGAGTAGCAATAATAACAGCTGAGTCAGTGATGTGTGAAACTGGCTCTTAGCGAATTGTTGACCGTGTTCATCTATTATCCTCGCTGGCGTAATACTGTGCCTATGTTTGGTCATAGCTCCGGTCGTTCGGAACTTCTCGACGAGCTCCGCAGCTCATATGGTTCATTACTGTATTAAAAATTCCACTTAGAGTACCTATTGCGGTTGGCATAATTGTGAACTCGATAGGAAATTGTCATTGGTCCACGAGTAGATGCAAAGTGATGACATCAAGTCAAGCAAAAAGATAGTCCGTATGTTCGAAGATGATGTCGGGCTGATTTTTTTTTTACTTTACAAGATTATATAGTATGATATGGTGAAGCTTATTGATTCTGTAAGGCGATTTTATTGGGATTAGGAAATCTTAAAGGATAAGATTTTTGTAGGTTAACTACAGAAAATAGAATCGTAACGTTTCTTAGCCTTAAAGCCACCTTGACGTAAGTAAGGTCACTAAACTAGACAGGAATATAGACAAATTACGCACCTTGCAATCGAACGTCATCGGTCATAGGGGTACCATGGCCCTAAACAAACTTCGTATTCTGTATTTTTCGTACAAGTCGCGCTCATCGTCAGGTCGTTTTTTATAATGCTAATACTAATAGACATTTTTGCTTTGTATGCAGGCGACTTTGAAACCATATCTGAACGCAGTTCGACAGACGCTTAACGCGGCGATGTGCGTTGAAAATTTCAACTCACAGGTGGGTAGCAGCAGTGATACCTCTTTATCTTTGTCAGCGTATAACGAATTAAAAAATTACGTTTAAGACCATGTCTTTTTACTAACTTCTTCATATGTAAAGTGGTAGAATTTTAGATTTAGTTAAACCTTGAAAAGATTCGGCTTAAGGAGTGAAAATAATTAGTGCCTATTCCATTTTTTTTTTCTCTGTGCAAAGGTGGTCGAACGACATAACAAACCGGAAGTGGAGGTTCGAGGTAACAAGGAACTCCTATTGCGGCCTGTCACTGTTTCACGTAACGATAAGGAACGTGTTCTCATCGAACCGAGCATTAATTCGATACGGTATGAACATGACTACTATGGCTATCGATATTATAGGGATTAGTCTTAATCTATCTGCATGGTACGGAAAAAGCGTATTACTTCAGGATGAGAATGTATTTGGTATTGATGAATCAACAACATATCCCAAAACGTGCAGCAAATTGTAACAAATCGAGCTAGGATTCTATGTAGAATGGCATTCCACAATGTAAGCCTGTCGTTGCAATTTTCGTTAGGAGGTTGAAGTGGGCTCAGTTATTACCACAGGCTGCTAGATGACCTCCCTCGTAATACCTCACTGTTGAAACACATGCTAATTCAATATACAAAGTGCCACGTGTCTGATTATGACCATACATTGCTAACGTATATATTCGTCTTTGCTCGTCCATTGACGTTCACACAGGGTGTCAATCGCGGTGAAGCAGGCCGACGAAATCGAGAAAATTCTTTGCCACAAATTTATGCGATTCATGATGATGAGAGCGGAAAGTTTCATCATTCTTCGACGAAAGCCTATTGAGGGTTACGACATCTCCTTCCTCATCACTAATTTTCATACGGAAGTGATGTTCAAAAATAAGGTGAGCACGTCAGAAATCGTTAACGTAGTTGTAATAGGACTCTTTTTATTCTCTATTACCTAATAATCTATCATTTTTATAATATTGCTTTATTTATTTTTTATATTCTACTTTGAATGCACAAAAGAAAGCGCCACTTGTATACTACTCGTTATTTATTCACTCTTAGTAACTGCTTCGTTATCAGCAATAAGTGGTATGGTAGAATACAACACACCAAAATATAATTTATAAGAAACCTTGGAATCAAATTAAATGTTACCTGGATAGCGCTGCATAGATTAGATGGATGTTCGTGTACAGTTGATTTTGGTTAAATAAATATTGATTTGGAGCCTATATTTATTCTTAAAGACCTGTTTACCAGAAACCGAAATCTATAATATTATCTTAGAATATCACTGAATGTGCTCAAGCAAATTACTTTGCTTATTTGCTAGCATCGGTCCATAGAATTTTAGAAGAAGCCGACAGGGTTAGTAATTGCGTGTTTGGTGTTACAGTTGGTGGACTTTGTGATCCATTTTATGGAGGAGATCGACAAAGAGATTTCAGAAATGAAGTTAGCATTAAACGCACGAGCTCGAATATCCGCTGAGGAGTTCCTCAAAAGGGTCAGTAATTTACACCAAAATAAACGTAAACATCCACAACGTTCCGACAATGCGACGCTTCTCAATACATTAGCTAAGCTGTGTCTTGATATCTTCGTCAAGAAAACCTTACTTTTTAAGGTTGTTCAGGTACAAGCGCACTTTCGGATTTACATTGTATATAACAGAACCATTTTCTTCCACTGTGTTTCTTTCAGTTTTGATCACAGCAGATAATCAATAGGCCCAATTAAAAATAGGATGAACCTCCTAAAAAAAGGCGGACGATAAAACAAGGAAGCCTGAACAGTGAGCGCAATGCGAAGTATAGGATGGGAGAAACAGGTTAAGCTTCTGTCGGCCTCCAACACTAATTTAAGCACAAGCAAAACGAACTGGGACGTAATGTGGTAGCATTTGCTGATTGGTCTAATGTATGACACACATACATCTATATACACATAAAACATTTTATATAGCCATTATTCAGGATAGTATATTTATGAAACTAATTATCATTAGTTATTACTATAATAACGATTATTACACACATTGTACATGAAGAATAACTGTGACAAAATGTGCGAACTGAAGATGGGTAGAGAACGCTACCAATAGTGATTACGATGGAATACGAGTAATGAGAACGCCAAGATAATGATCATGGCGAAACAAAAAAAAAATACAAAGAGTTGAAACGATGCCTGCTTTACAATGTAAGAATGTGTAAGGAAAAAATACATTTCTGGTTGTTTGTAATTTCTTCTTGAAATAAAGTAGGTTGGTCTTCATTTCTATGTATTATCCGTAAGTGATACTTAGATAGACAAAGGGCAAGGAAGTACTACTAGATCAAAATGCAAGACCTCGTAGTCTGCAGTAGATCGCTAAAAAGAGCTTTCTCCTTATTGGAATTTATTTAATGAGTTAACTAGATATAGTTATAGATGTACCTTGTTGCCTAATAACTAACCTCCATTTACGATGTCATATTATAGATGTATAACAAGTGTGATATAAAGATATTTTATTCAGCTGGCTGAATCTGGTAAGGTTTCGAAGTTGTCATTTGATCAATTCACTTGGCACTCACGTTATCGGGCCCACGTAGTCAAGGCTCATAACGGTGTAAAACAATACAAAGGCACATACAGCATACACCATGCCATTTAAAAATAGCACACGACCTCTAATCGTGCAACCAAAGACAAAACAGATCGTTTTGTATAAAACATACATTTATTATGAAATCGTCAAAATGCATTTTGTCGACCGTTTTTGTGACCAAATGAATAAACTATGCCTGCTTTCCCGGTTGAAAACGACAACCATTTGTTGTTAATAAATTAAATATTTCTCTTTTTCTATTAACATCTGTTATCGTGTTATTCGCTCACGGTTATAATAACATACAACAATTAATATAAAGTGTCATTAATTTTGTGTCACTGTGTTAATTTTCCTTCTAACATTTTCCTGTAACTGCTTAAACGGTTCTTTTCGGCTGGGCTTCGGCTTTTCTTTTCTTGAATACTATACGACTGTAACATACAGTATTCGTGCCATCTTAACATAAAAAAATACTCATTGCCACAGCATGATTAGGTAAGGCACGTTCCTATACAGATGTCTACATACACAACGTGCATAGCGAATCTACAAACACTTATATAAATACACGGTCACAGAATTTTATGCCATAAAACGTACGCACTTCCATATCGATGTTTCTATCCGCAACACACACGCAATGAAAGGATTAGGTAAAAATAATTAATCTGTGTCACATCTCGTTTGAAAGGATGGATGTATTCTTTCACAGGAAGAAAAATATTTCACTGCATTAACAACAATATCGTAACACTTGGCAAAAGGGTTCATATCTTTTAGCCAAACTTTTCAATAAAGACTGCAATTGCATCTTTAAAAGTATAACACCAACAATTGCGTCAGCTAGTAATAACATTCTTAAGGCTGAGCAGGTCTTTATTCCTACACTCTTAATTAACAGGACGAGGCACAAAACCTCAAATAAATATTTAAACTTTTCAGAAGAAGATTCAAATTCGAAAAAAGTAACCGTGTGTTTGCAAAATGCATAGCAAGAATCAGTATCTTGAGCTGGTTCCAATGATCGAATTTAAGAGTACACTGAATAATTTCCACAATAAATGTGCTATTGAACTCATGACTGTACTCATGGCTTTCAGCCAAAAGAGTCTTCCTGTTTCTCCATTTCGTTTGCAGAGCTTTTCTCGAGCGTATGTTTCACAACTAACTGTACAATACAAACACATCTTGTTTCAACAGATTATATATATATATATATATATAACCGTCTTCAAAAAAAATGCAGAACCTGCCGCTTCCAGTAATTCGGAAGCAGAGGCTTCGGTTTACCGAATTTGCCTGAACAGTCTATTTCAGAGCTATTATAACATCTCCGAGTGCCTGTTTGGCTCGATAGCACTGATCGAATCCTTCGATATTACCAAGGCATACGTCGACATATGTATGAAGCTGCTGACGGGCCTCTTCGACGACCCCAGAGCTCAGAATCTGTGTGTACAGATCAGCGTAATCAATGCGGTTGGCGTCGTGGGTTTCCAACGCTGAGGTTTCGAGTGCAGCATAGATGTGCGGATTCCGTTGCAGGTGTAGCATAACAGGGAACGACGTCAAATCGAACGGAGTACCTACATTGAAAGAATTAACAAATCGACAATATTAGGCCATCCGTATATTAGTCTATTGCTCAGAGGTGAGAAAAGATTCTAACGCGTAAAGCAATTCCAGATCTCCGGTCGGATTTGCCAACAGGGAGCATAATGCTAATTAGAAATGATGTGAACGTTGAATAATGTTGGTTTCGTCCGAGTTGCTCTAGCCTAGCCTAGACTAGCGCAAAAGTGAGTAGCAGGTACAATAATAGTCATTATTATTTATAAGAATGAAATCGTTTGCTAGAATTATCGAACAGTGAGGCTTTAACATGTTCCACTACTTAACGTATTTGTATTTAAACCACTGACACCGTAATCTTCGAGGGGTTAAAGCAGGTATTTACCGTTCGGTTGGCCTAGGAGATTGACAAAAGGCTCCAACTCATCATGAAGCTGCCACGCAAAACCCAGACTTCGACCGAACTCCTTAGCACGACGCTGAACTGCTCCACCATGCCCTCCCATAATGACCGCTGATTGACACGCATGGGCCAAAAGAGAACCTGCAACGGTGCGAAACACAAAAGACTACTTGTGACTGTGTGTCTTTACAGTGAAAATAGCGTTATGTTGGCAATATCGATTTAAAGAAGCTGAAAACTCAACAAAGGCATATACAAACAAAATCAATCTTGGAACTTGCACGGTGCTTAAAAATTATCCACCTTCATGTTAACAGCTTTTCACACTATTGTGGCATTATAGACAACCATTAAGGGCTGGCGTGGTCTGGGTGGCTAATATATGTTCCCATGACAATCATAAGCGTACGTTGACCGCTGGCTTAAATTTCAACGTTGGCGTATACTTTGTTGGTAGGTCTGCTGGAGAAAAATCCAGATAAGTTCAGCAGTACCCATAGACCGGATAGCAACTGATGCAAAATAACATGGCCCATTGTACTTCATATCAGAGCCAGTTATACCCTAGACCTCCTTCTAAATGAATGATTCCCATACTAATACCTCTCGGTTTAGATCTGAAATGATTCAATATAGGCGTAGAACTTGAGAGTTAGCTGCGTCTCGATAATCTCTATTTATGTAGACAACTGTGATTATGCGCGTTATAGCGTACCTGTGTTAAGGAAAATACGATTCTCCCAGGCATTTAAGTCCATACAGGGTGGTGGGTAGGGCTTTCCGAAAGAATCGTGACGAACCACAAATTCACTTTTCATAAAGTCTCCGATAGAAGTTGCAATTAACTCCAATACCTGAAAACAAACGAAATTTTTAGATATATTTATATATATATATATAGTGTGGGGCAATCAAATTCGGATAAACTTTGGCTAACTGATTGTAACAGCGAGCATGCGTGCACTCGCTATTTTGGTATCACAAAACAATTCATTCTTAAATACAACAATAAATCTTCCCATCTCAAAAACAATATGTCGTTCCTGGAACTCGAGTGAGGATCAACTGTTATTTTATCCTTCCGTGTTGGATGGATCTCCACCGAGACTGAAGCTTTCTAATTATTGCGTTTTTATAAGTCCGAGGAAGACTGGCGTCTTCTAGCCCTGATAGACAGTATTGTTCCACTTCATTATTACTTGTGTTTTTACGTCGAGTACTTAAGCCTTTAGACATTGCTTCAAAAATCTTCTTGCACGAAACGAAATGTATTTACGCCCGGATTCAAACCTAGCCCACTACGTCTTTCAAGCTTTGGCAGGCATATAAAAGTGGGTACTTCGTCATTATTACCACATCGTTAAATTGCGCTTCGGTCTTGGAAATCCGTGTTGCTATTGTACACTTCTGGATGTGTACACTTTTCCAAAAGCAAACGTTTTTTTTTTTTTTTTTTAACTCAAATGAAATTACTCTTGTTGCTCTTCGTAAGTACATTAATTCGAGGAAGTAAAGCTTTGAACCTACTAATATTTGTTACTTACTTTAATTGGCCAAAATAGTATCAGTTTTTTTTAGCTTACGCTAATACGTCACCGCTTCACTACCTGAAGAGGACTCATACGTTGAGCCTACCTTGCAATCATTGAGTTCCGCAGTCATTTTAGATGCGTTAGCTATAAGAATGTCTCCAACGAGTATAGCAATCTTATTTCCGTATTGCAGTTCGTTAAGAAGGGATGGATCCGTAATCAGTTCTCGAGATACGTTTAACACGTCACTGTAACACAGACAATATAACGACACAACTCTTCTTATTTGATCTCTTTGGCCCGTCCATTATTTGACAAGCCTTTAACTTCTATTCGAAAACTTTAGTTTATAAAGAATTTCAGGCATCGGATTTTCTCAATTCATACTTGCTATTTCTATGTTTTCACAGTTCTACTTAAGCTAGAGTGCCCTATATAAGTCTATTGTATTTGTGGATCAAAAACAACTGTGTGTTACACAGGTGTAAATTGTGCGTACACTCTTCAGTATCGTATATTAAATATGTGAAAATCGGTGAGTTTATGTTTCAGGGGGCTTTGGGCTTCTTTCAGCAGGGCCTTAGAATTCAAAGAAAGTAACGCTACAACATGCTGTCATAAAACAACGATGTACCAACCAAACAACTCGACTTTCGCTTAAGATAAAAGTCGCCGTAAAATTTCGCCGCTTTTGCTTACCCTATCTGGAAAATGTCATGAAAAAATTAATTATGGAAATTGAAAAAAATAGACGATTGTTGCTTCTGGCAATCAAACTATCGTACGTATTTTTTTCGAGCAGCTGCTCAATCAATCAATCGTCTTAGTATACGTAGCGGCCTAACTGTTAATGGCGGTTTTGTTTCTCTGAGACCTACCGATGGATTAGATGTGAAGTGTAAACCATCTCGACAATTTCGGCCATCGATTTTTGACGCTGCGTTACTCCATAGACACACGCCTCTTCGAATTCCTCGTTTAACACCTGAGGACTTCCTTCGATATGGCCAGCGCAACGAGATAACAGCAATACAACCAAACCTCGCGTTTGCAGCGTATTCTGGCCATGTTGAGTCAGGTTCCTGCGAGGTCGACGAAAATCAACAAGTCGCCAGTTCCGGCAATTCGTTTGAAGCACAAATAACAGTTTTCGTCTAATCAGGTCTAGTCAAGGATGCACGCATCGAAGCATCTTCAGATACAAGAAACAACTGAAGGACCTGTTTTATGATAAACACCAGGATGAAAGCTCGCTGGATTTTGACTGTATGCACAGGTAAAAAAATAGTGTTAACACTTGATGTTGCTGGCTGTTTATACAAAATTCGTATACAATCTCCTAAATGAAATTTCCTGTCTGTCCCCTAGTTCTATGTTATTTGATAGTCACCTTCTATTTCCGTATAGAACGCTTCCTCCTGCTGGATATATTATATAGTTAATTGCTATTCATTAACAACTCTGCTCATATATAGTAAACATACGTGATGGTTTTGATCACAGGGTGCGTGGTATTGAGCAGCTTCCGAAGATGACTCGCTGCACCCACGCCCGTCTCGCTCGTTAGCAGTTTTTCCGTGAAGGTAGAATGCGACGTACCTGCAATGACAGAGATTCCGTGTATATATATATATATATATATAGATGTATGGATGTTTTAAAAAGCGAATGATCTAACCAGATGACTAATAGTAACTTTTTGGATAGTGACAATCACAACGGTATTTTTTCATGGAGACATCTCTCAAATATAGAACTGTTCATACTTATCCTAGCGAGTCGCAGACGGTGGCACGTACGAGCTGCGATATTACCACTGCGTTATGAACAGCGTGAAGGAAATCGCGATGTAAGGGAGGGGGAACAGTACAGAATCCCTCTCAATTTAGTACGACAATCAAATAATGCGATTTTTGTAACTTACCTACAATTTTCTCAGCGTTAGAGATCGCTTTGTGCCATCTTGCTTGTCGGTGATCGTCTGAGATGGCATTCAACGAATACGAAGATAAGACCCCTTGCGGTGGGTTTGTAGGGATTCCCTCTAATGAGCGAAGAAGCACGCGCCTCTGTGGGAGACACTGCGCTACTATACGATACATGGCAGCTCCGATAAATTATGTTAAGCTAGAAAGGTATTTTAAAAAAAAAATAGTTAACAAAATGTCAAAAATGCAACAATGTTGTTTAACGAGTAGCAAGAAATAGATAGATTACGCAGCCATAAGTTAGAGCTCACCAATTTAGTACATCAGAGCAACACGTTGATAAAGGACGAATTAAGGGTGAAGCTTCGTTTTATTCATTTCAAGTTTAATTATCTATATGTTTTGTTGTCCACACAAAAAGGTAGAATCAGATACGTGCCAGTGTCCTCTGTATCATAGATTGAAACTTGTAGGTTTTAGGTGGCAGAAGAATGATAGGGAAGTCGTTCTATACAGATATCATTAAAAATTGATAAAAAAAAATTGAAAGGTCCGCAGCTTATAATCAGATAATGGTAAATATATTTAATATACTAAGATATCAACTAGCTGAAGCAGGACGGTCTGTCTTGCGGTCTGCCTAGCTTGGCGGGTAGTCTGCGCCACCTTGAGCGCGTGGCTACGGTAACCATAGCTATCCGGTACGTTGCTACACTAATTGAGATTTCAGAGTTGACGAAAACGATTACTAAAAATCAATAGCCGGGAAGATAAGGAATTAATAAGAAAATTACCAATTATTATTTATTACTATTACAAAGGCAGCAAAAATAGAATACGAAAGCAGAATCTAACTCAACAGATGGCCATGTTTTGACAAATAATCACAATAACACTAATACTCGTATAACATTTACGATTATTTATTTCAGTAAACGACCCAAACATATCACACTATGTATTTCAATGAGTTGACGAAGGTAGCTACAAACACACTGTGGGACTTCTCACTTTTGCTTGCCTCCTGTCGCCATAAAAAATCCACCATGGAACTGCACGGAAGAATCGTCTACTTCTGTACCGCGTTTCTGCCCAAAGCTATACGTATAATATTTAATAACATCAAAACGACTGGCGAAAACAGATTAAACCGACTCCCTAAAAAAACTCCGCCGGAAAACAAGTAATTCCTCTTCAAAGCCATAGCACACATGTTCGCCATATGAAATCGTAATTTCACTGCTGCTCCATGAAGGCAACACCGGCCTTCTCATTTATTCAGATTATACGAAATCGCAAACACAAAGCCGGCCCACGAAGGCAATGCCTTATTACCGCCACTCACTGACATATGCGTATTTACTCCTACAGCGTGTACCTGATTTGCCAACTTTCCGAGAAATCGAATCCACAAATTAAACATTAATGAAACATGCTTTCCACTGGGTTCGAAAATCATACTATTACTTACAAATGCTCTCAAAATGTTGCGTTTGTCAATGAAAATTTAAAAAAAAAAGTTCTTTTACGCGACCGACTGCAAATACTCACTGTATCAGACAAGCTACAAATTCAATGTCCACCACTACCCACTGTGTTACTGGGTCACCAGATCTTCATCTGCTTTTTCACACACGCCGCTACGCAGACACAGCAAGACATTGGTAATGACCAAACAGCCACTCAGCACAAAGAGCCGGCAGACACGCGAAGCTACGGTCTTCGTCTTCAGCACCGATGCTTCCATAACCCCATTTCGAATTTGATGAAGAGCCAAACGAACGAACAGACCGCTGATGGAAAGACGAATGAATGATACTCAGCTGGCAGAAATGCAACTGACTCCTTTCCTGCTTCCCGAACTTGCGGGAGAGAGAGAGAGAGAGAGAGAGAGAGAGAAAGAACAATCAGAGGGGAGGAGCAAAAACCCGCCAAAACACGAAACCGTATCGCGGGGTTCCTAACGATGGAGCTACCTATTATTGTTGAATGTCATATGTTACGGGAAGCTGGAAATCTATGTAGCTGTTAAGGTTACAAGACGTATGATGTTAACACGACTGTGTTGATATTTGAAAAGATTTGAGTCGTTGAAGAGGATGGGGCAAAGAGGCTGGCCGTTGCTAGCAGTGGATGAAACATTAAGCGCAAATAGTTTGATTAAGACTATGTTTCAAATACGATTTCAAACAATAATTAAATGCGTTTTTCACTTGATTCAACAGGCATGCTATTACTTTCACCGCATCATTCGGATACTATATGCTTATGACAATAGGGAACGATTATGGGTCCGAACGGCGCATTGATTGCCACCTTCTCGCTGCCGTCATTGGTCTCAGTTGTTAAATACTGACCAGAGTAATTCACTGTCTTTACTATCGCTTACCTCCGTCGGCCCACTAGCAGCCAAATATTTTCTTCATCTAGCCATTGCACAGAAGAAAGAGATAGGCAAATTGAATAATATCATTTTGCCTTTATTTTCAACACCTACGTGCGATATATAGATACATATAACGCCATGTTTCGCGCGTCTTGCTCAAAATGTTCATCAACAACATTGAGGTATCGACCGACCGTTTCTTCGAAGTTAATTTCGAGTCTTTAACATCTTTCGTTGGCCTCGACGGGCCAAGCTAATTCCAAATGTTAGCGGTAAACCCTATATTCATCAGACCGACCTTGGCCACCAATTGCGCTGCCTTGCTGTAACTCTGCGTAGACCCAAGACCTTAAATACGCTTGGATACTGGTATTATTCTCCAACCCTTAGCAACAACAACCACAATAGCTCCGGGTGTCGTCTGTCACCGTAACCGCGGCGGGTCTTCTAGCTCATCCGGTCCTATCTGGGCCACCTCTGCTGCTGATGCCTTTGCCGATGGCCCATCTATCGGACATGCCGTCATAGTGAGCTCGGATCGAATCCTGTTCATCCATTTCCCTATAGGCTGGTTCATCTGTCCGTCTGCTCTATTAATTTTGGTTCTTCTGCTAATTACAAAGAGAGAGTGGAGTTGTTATAGGGCAAAGTGGCAACGGCAAGAGGGGCAGCAGCTTGAGAGGTTAGACAGCAGAAGCTGCGATTTACTCCCTGGTGCATCTGGTATCGTGACGACTCTTGTGTGTTTGCGGTGTAGAGCTCTTGTTCGATTCGGTGGGCGGTACCCGGTGCAACTGTCAACGATCGTTGGGTCGGTGGTGGGTCGATTCGTGCGCGTGGCTGTTTTTTTTTTACGATTACTGACCGTCCGTTTTCCCGGTTCCGACTATATGTGGGCCCTGCTCATTCGTCAATAAAGTGAGTGTGTGCGTCGCTTAGCTGGGTATGGTTTATTAACGCTGATGGCACCTCTAGCGTATGGTGCGATAATGAGCTAGGACGGTGATGTCTATACGAAGATGAGGGAAAAGATCCGGCGGGGGTTTCATGTTAATTCCCATCAACGATAACGCAGAATAGGCTACGGTGAGTAAGCGCTGGGTAACAAAGGTGGACGAGGGAAATAGGAATGAAAACCATATACCAATAATTTACATTTTAGTGGTATAACGGTAATGGGTATGAGGTTGGTGATTAAGTAGAATGAAGCTAATAGAGTTGCTTCTGTGAGAGATATATACACACGATGGAAACAATAGTCAAAAACAATGCTAGTAACATATCGACAATTTCGTTGTAAGAAATAACGTGGTCATTTCGCTAATTACCAGTTTACTAATGGACAGAAAATCAGAGGCTCATTATCTGGATAAAATATTCATAAAGACATAAGACACTCGAGAATAGAATTCATTAGGAGATATCGAGTATCTTATACCGGGTTCGGCAACAGCTTTAAACCCGGACGCCACACTGGCTTGACTGGTTGAAGTTGGCGTAGAGCCATTAAAAACTCTGCCTTCTTGGATGATTTACAAAATTTGACAAAGTCTGTCAATGAGATTCGCAGTAGGAAGCTATCATTTTGTGGGCGCACCATGTTGTTTGCTTGTGTGTTAATGAAAAAGTCGCGGTAATGAAACCTGATCCGAGAGAAATCTACGAGCACAAACTTGCAAACATCAAAAGAGTCGGATCATGCTCTGGTTCAAGGACACCGGAGTCAGAGAGCGTCAGCTAAGGGAAACGCGGGAAGGTAGTTCTATCTAATAACTGACATATTGGGAGTGAAAAAAAATCTGTTTTCAGCCGTCTCATCCAACGAAAACGCAAGTGAATTATTTTGCGACTTTGTGCTTCTGAAGGGCGAATAAAGATGGCTAAAAAAAAAAAAAATGGTGAATACAACTAAAGTTACCGGAGGGTGCAACTTTAATTGCGTTTTAGCACCGGTGAAATAGGCATCGTGAAATGCCACCGTAACCACCTGGCAATAAGTAATAGTACGCATTTTATGGCTGATAGAAACCAAGTGTTTTTTTGCCGCGTATCGTGTAATACTTCTACAGGGAAGCATTGACATGTTGTGGTAATGGCTACACATCTGCTGCATTGGTCTTCTTCTATTACCTTAGCCCCCAAAAAGATTCCTCAAAAAAGAGATATATTTCTACGCTAGTAGAAGGAAGCGTGGAACGAGCCGTTTGGGGCCTCGTTATGCTACATTAAACACTGTCCGGAATCTTTGTGATTTAAATGGTTATTTGGTGATGACGCGAAAGTAATTGAATACACTGGGTGCGTTTTTGCTGCTTGGTGCATTTTTTTAGGTATTAGCTTTTAGAAGAGTCTGAGGGACTTAGCTGGTGCAATAAACTAAACCTAGACTTTATTATGACACCTTGCGAAACATATTATTGATAAAGCAGACGATCCGATTTTGCAATATATGAGTATATTTCTAAGCTACTATCCTAGTTATAAATAAATCGTTCAGCTACTTAATCGCTTCCACTCATTTATTGCCAATTGAATATTGATCATATGATTGGTCCATCTTTTTTTCAATTCCAGAATATCTGGAAAACAATAGAAGGATTAATTCAAGTCGAAACAATTTCCACCAGCAGTTAGTGACCGATTGCGCCTCAGCTTACGAGTTCTACCTATTTCCTCGTTCAATTTTCCTTTTTGTATCCAGCTGTAAAGTGACTAACCCACAGTGGCATACCGCTTAGCTATTGGTAGTTGCAATGGTTGCAGTAGAAACAGCAGAGCGATACGTGATGAACAAACATACGTATGCTAATCAACATTATTCTAGAATAACCCATGCCATCGTTGCCCTCCATACTCCTTTTGTTGGTGCTGCACTATCGCACAGGATAATATACAGAACGCTACTTGACATTTTACAAGCTATGGGGCCGCTTTCATTGTTTACATTTAATTTGATTTATTAAATAGCTTGTTCGACTCGTTCTGCTTCACAATGGGCGAGGTGCTAGTGGTAGTTAAATATCCGACATGTCAACGCGCACGGTCCTTAACGGGTGAAGAATCCGCGAAGGAGGTTTTGCCCGCTGTGTCTGAAACACCGTTACCCACAAGCTTCGTAAGAGCCCCTAAGGCACTAGTTACTCGTAATAAACATTAAACATCCAATTTTCTAAAGGTCAATGTGATAATGTTTTAGTTTGCGACGCTCTTCTGCTACCGTATAGAGTTGTAACCGGCTGATGTTTAGAAAATGACTTCGAGAGATCGGTTCATTTTGAAATTAATTCATGGCTTTATAATAACTTATAGTTGATTAAAAAAAATTTATTTTTTATTCCTCTGACAGTTGTCTGGTATCGGCGGTGCACTCGGGTCAATTAATCGCCGATGTCATTCGAACCGCACGGCAAGAACGAACAGTACCTATGAATCTGTATCTAAAAGAACCCTAAGGGGAATGTAAAGAGAAAACGCATATGGCGTACGAGGAACCACACTAGAAGTCAGCGTCAGAGCACTTAGCATAAACAGAGTCGAATAGATTTATAAGGTAAAGCCGTGACAAGAATCACTTATATACATACAAAATGTGTTCAAATTTTCAAAAGAGGATTAAATAAATATATGTATGTACACACTTTTTACAAATTTAAGCCGATCGGAAAGATGCTCTTAGCGGAACTCGATTCGAGAATAAGCGGCTTTAGTCGACTACCATATTAACCATATATTTTGTTCGTTCGGCCAGATAAAAGGAAGAAAGCTTCTAGATAAACCTCAAATAATTCAGTAGTGAGTTGCAAATCAGTTTTCGCATACATCCGGAATAACTGGCAGCAGTGATTGTTTCCTTTTCGAGAGATATCTAGTGATGAAAAATGCCCCGGGTATCCATTTCGAGTACGAGTATCAGTCTGCGGCAAAATCAATTCAGTATTGCCACTAGCGTCGCTTTCTCTAGTGTTCGGCGGTATTTCCTCGCTTGATCCTCTTCTGGTGGGCGACACAGACTAATCCACATCTTACCTGTGGCAGCACTGTGTTCCAAGCGCGTGTTTGTTATGTTACAACGTCTCCATATGCGTTCCACATAGCGTATGTCCAATGCTTTCAGGACATGCATGTTGAGCCGGTAATGATGACTAAAAGCTCAAAAGTTTTCGTGATTTCAACAACTCGTTCTTCCTCGTTTGTGGCCCTGAGGAATAATCTGCCGGCGCTCCGGCATAAGTCACTCGTTACCGTTATCGCGAATGGCAAAAACAATCCTTAACAACCGAGTTTGTGGAGGGGAATAACAAAAAGAGCTGCTGTTACAAAATACTTCCAGTTATACCCTTGGCGCGTCTCTCCACTTCCCTAGAAGCTCGAGGTATAATTATAAATAAAGAATATGGCTATCGTAGAGGACAACCAACAATAACTGCCTGCCAAATCTCGATGGCTTAGAGATCCGCCATAAGCACAAGGAACAAATAGTTCATCTATGCTGTATTCGTCAATTTCAAACGGCATTCAGCAGAGCGCTAAAAAATCAAATTTTGTCCAAGCTCGCCTAAGCAGAAGTTCCATCCATACAAGCTCACCCAGCTGATAGATTCGATTCTAAGAGAGTTTTATTACCATACGACATGGAATGAAGCCCTTTCTAAGAGGTGACAGGAGTGGCTTATGGCAATAGCCTCAGCCCCTTACTTTTGACAGTGCTCCAGAACGATCTCCCACGTAACAAAATCGGAAAATGGAAGGTGAAAGCAGATACTGTACATCGAAGATCTCACTAGTTTTCAACAATACATAACGAATATCGGTTTCGAAGTCAGCTTGCACAGCAAGTTTGGATACACGTGAAGCATTTTTTTAAAATCTAAAACTGACTTTACGCTCTTCCGAAACTTACTACGGTGAGCATCTAACAAAATGCGTAAGAAGAACCTTAGTAGCGAGAACTGCCATGGAAGAGCTGTCGTTCCTCTCCCTTAATACAGCAATACGCCTTTTTAATATCGAATTTGCACCAATGGCCTCATGAATGAAGCTCATTCGAGGTGACCGTTGCATAACTTAGTTGTGTAGGCTAGACCAACTGAAGACTCTTTTTCTCAAAAAAAGTGCTGAGCCTGCATCTTGTCATAACCGCTACGGGTATTTTCCGACGGATACGCCACTCCCTGCTAAGATTCTACAATGCCAGTATGGCTTACAAAAAATGTCCACCTTTCTGAAATTTATCTGACAATGGTAGAGATAGATGGCTGACGTCGACCCGGAATTCTTCGCCACCGGTGCGTGCGACGGAACGTGTTAAGAACCTCATAGAAAAAACTGAAATATGGTAGTTGCTACGTAGTGTAACGCCTCCACTATGTTGTGCGTGGTAATGACTTGTACCATAAGTAAAAAAAGAGTCGCATCTGTGCCCAATGCGGAAGCCAATAGCATCTAGACCCATATCGAACAGCACTTTCATTAAGTACCATGGCGCAAAAAAGAACAGCACAATTGAAGCACTCTGTGCTCTTAATTTTATTTATTTACTCTATTTTCACTGCTCACATTCTATTTTAAAAATTCTTTTATGTTGTTCATATACAACATTAGTACTTCACTGAAGGGCTCCTTCCCGTGTGTTTATACATTAGATTCTACCTCAGGAAAACAGGCTATTAACTACTTAATGTTGATTTTTAGTTTTAAACGGTATCCTTGCCTGTAAATTCATTATCCTTTGACGGTACTCAATTTGCAGATAGCCAAAGATAGCTATAAACTTAATATAAATACATCTCAAGCGTCATCTGTTAGTTGTGCTAATTTTAAAAGATGTACAATATGATGTTTATGAATCTCAGTTTTGTAATGTCGTCACTAGGATTGAACATTGTACCTAAGATTAAGCGATAATTTATTTGTCGGATTATTTTAACATCACCATCGAATGCGTTATTTCATTGTTTCACAGAGATGGATCACCTCCTCCGCGATAGGGGATCGCTGGTAGCCGCCCTCGGGGCCGGGGTCGTCGTCGGCATTTCTGGCATCTACATGTACTACAGGTAGATGGATGTTACAAGGGCAAATAATTGATACCATCTTTTTTGTAATTCTATATGTTTATAAAGAAAATTGCCAGTCTATGAATATTTTCTATATTTTCGAACCAATTTCGCCTATGGAGTAGAAGAGCGGCATTAATAGACTGTCTCCATATGCCCTATGCGCTAATATGTCTAGTAGTAATCAATAAACACATTTGGTTGACATATTAATACGTAACTACATGAGGTATAGTCAGTTCATTTTAGTGTACAGGTTCTATTTGATTTAATGATTAAATTTTTAGACGGTCTGTGCATGAGTATGTCGCAGACGAAAAAGCTAATTAACAACATACGCTCTCTTAGTTTGGCTGAATCTCTCTTTAGTAAGTCGGCACTTTTCAATTTGTCTTATTGCATTTATATTTATAGACTCAACAAGACAATGAATCGCGAGATCAGTCAGTTGGCGGGGACGATCGATGACCTGAGAAAAGAGCTCTCGGACCTTCGCGAGAGGGAAGAGCTGCTCGAGGCGGCTGCACAGTGCCTTTCCCCCATCAAGAGGTCAGCCTCGTCCATTTCGAGGACCAGCAGTGCCAATGGTTTTAATTTCAGGAAACGGGCACCGCCGCCGCAGCGGTAAGAAAATGAAAAGTAATCAATAATGCTTAATTAATGAAAGTATCTGATTTTAGACGATAAGTATTTCAGACTGATTATGCACGAAGTATTAGCAAAGAATTAACTGTCCTTTTGTTTTGAACTGGTGTAAATCTTCCACACCTTTAAGCCGAATTAAATAGTGGTTTTGTGATAATGTTTAAGCTATTTCTTTTTAGCACACGCCAGCATAATCAAGAGTGTATGATGAAAAATAAATATTCACACCGATATTAAAAGGTGAAAGTCAGTCACAGGTTCTTTTTCTCTACCAACTAAGACCCTACCAGTTTACCTAAACTCAAACTTTGATATATATATATATGTATATATATATTTAATTGTCGATTGCATCTCTATTTTCTTCGATGGTACCAATCCGTGCACAGAGTTCGTCGAGTCGTTGACGGTGCTGCTGCGTCGTCCCCATCGACGACAACCGATTATATGACAGCTTTAGAAGCGACTCTTGTCAACGGTGTTCTCAGCGACGACGACGATGAAGAGTTCTTCGATTTTCCGGACTCTGAGCACGAGGCTAGCCAGTTTGCGGGCAATCAGCCATGGGCCGGTGCGGGCGAGAGTATGGCGTCGCTTGACGTAGACGAAGGCGATCGCTGGCTGACGCTTATCGACGGCCGACTCGACGATGCCACGACCGATAAGGAGGAAATTTACCTTCAGATGAAGCTGAAGAAATCCGAATATACTGAAAGTGCGCATTTCTACTGGCGATTGGCAAAGGCAACGCATTTCGCCGGCATTGTGGCTCAGAGCGCGGGAGACATTGCAAAGAAACGAGAACTGGCCTTCGAGGCACACAAGTAAGTAGACATCTTCGTTGAAGCGATGAAAAATCGTAGATTGATTTGCTTGTCTGCTCAGTGTTGCCATGCGATATTTAACATAAGCACGATTATTACGATTGAGCTAAACGCTGCGCGGAATCATTCCAAAACGAACTGCTGCTAGAGAAGGATAAAAATTGAAAGTGAAGGTGAATTGTTGTGGTAGTACTTCTTGAGATCCTGTAATGGTGAAGTGTTTACCTAGGGAGCCCTATGACTTAGGGCGCATTTATTTATGTAGTTGCGTTTCGACACCAGATGTAGACATGTTTCGATGCATGCCGGGAGAAGACAGTCGTTTGAAGCAATGCTTTACCGAATGTAGAACTCAATGCATTTATTTATAGTAGTGGTACTTTTAGTAACTTGACAATGGACAAGAAATGAAACAGCATGGTAAATGATAGTTGGTGCTTGTTTTTCAGATACGCAATGGAAGCGCTAAAGTTAGATGAAGCAAATCCCGAATGTCACAAGTGGTTCGCTATTGCTGTCGGGTCACTGTCCGAATTTGTTGGTACACAACAAAAGATCCAGAATGGATACTTATTCAAAAAACACGTTGACATAGCTGTGAAGCTCAAGCCACTTGACCCGACATTACATCACATGCTTGGCCGGTGGTGTTATGAGGTACTTGACAGTTTTTAGGTTATTATTCTATTATTGATTTTTTATTATTGATTGAATATTTTATATTATATGGATTTACAGATGATTGTGTCATCGATTATTCAATCTTACAATGTTGATAGTATGTAACGAACACGAATTCATATCCTTGACATTGGATTAACAACTATTTACTAGTCACATTATTGCAAATATTGTTTGACCCTACAAGCTAGGGATTGGCTAAGGACCAAAAATATAAATATTGTTTAAAAAAGTCCTTGTTTGTCTCACATGAACGCCGTGTGAGCGCAAACAAGTGCTCTGTCAATGATATTTACCGTCTCGCACAGTTCTGGAGACGCTGCTAGGGCTACAACCAAAAGCAGTGAGCCAGTCTCTCAAACAACAACAACATATCTCTCAAACATCAATTGATTATAGTACTCTAATTGTTATTCTCAGATAGATGAAATTCAAACAAACGGGCCATCAAAGCAATATTAAAACAATATTGAGTTAGGTTGTGTACCACATTATCGCCCTTACAGGTCGTGCAGTTATCGTGGGTAGAGCGTAAGCTTGCATCGACGCTCTATACGATACCGCCCGAGTCTACACTGCAAGAAGCCCGTGCCCACCTTTTCGAGGCAGATAAACTCAAGCCGCACTGGAAGGAAAACATGCTGTATATCGCAAAGACATACATTGGTACGTTTGAGCTTTAAAGAAAATTACGACTTCAACTTGTGCTTTACTTTACTGTTATCTTGTTTTATGTAAAAAGTTTGCTTTTTTAAAGGACAAAGCTTAGATTCAAGTGAAAGTGTACTGACTGCGCGCATGGAAATCGTTATTGACATGAACTTAAAAAATAATCAGCAGTGATTACATTAGTATAATTAATAAATCGAACTCACACCGAGAGCTGCAGAATTAAAATACCACCTGTGGTTCCGATAGGCGTTTGTAATGTTATTTCTATTTGTTGTAAGATAAAAAAAAATGTTTATGAAAAAAAATTTAGAAATACTTGAACAGATGTCAGATGGCACATTCGGTGGTAACGACAAACGTCTAGGCGAACTGCATGTTATTAGATTATCGCCTATACTATGAAGATATCATTCTTGTTTTGTGACGAATTTCCCTTCGATACTATCAGGTGAAGCCAACTATGCCCCTGCGATATCTTGGATCGACCGTGCGATTGATGTCGCTTCGGAGACAGACGGCGATCGGGTTGCCCATAAGCGGCTCGTTGGTCTACAGGGAACGTACGCCAAATACCGCCAATAGGAATATGCAATACAGCAAACAATGAAGCAGCATTATAACATTATGAGGGGCACAAGTTAATATAAAACCAATGCTCGCCGTCGTAGTCCTTGCATTCAGGTGTCCACGATAAACATCGAAGAGGTTTTCGCTGTTGAGATATCAAATATCCGAAGGACGTGTTTGACCCAGCAAATACCTGCTCAGCTAAACGTTGTCGTCTGTACAATCTCGTCAATACACGCAAGCAGTTCGAACACGGAGCAGACTTGCTTTTTTCTTAGTAAAAAGGATCATTTGGTAAGCAACAGAGAGATGAAATACGAAGGCATAATTTGAGCCATTGCCCCAGGTAGTGAAAGAACAGGGTGCCTAAGAATACCGGGTAGTAAATATATTTCGTTGCAAAGTTGCCACAACTGATGCGATTCAGTGTCGGAGAACAAGCACACGATAAATAACTTGAATATCGTTGTTGCATGCTAGAAAGTGTGGGGTTATGATTCATTTAAGGCGTGCGGTAAATGCTCGGCCCCCTATATATATATATGCCTCTTCTCGGCAATGTATGTATAATGTTACTGATTGGTGTGGTCCCCCTTTCAACATCTTTCAGCTCTGAAAATTGTGGACGTCTGTTTACTTGTTGTCAACCCACGAAATAATATATACGAATAAGCAATACTACCCTTATTCGGATGGCTTTACTAAGAAACAAAGTAGTCTATGAAGTTGTCATGGGTACCCAAAGGCGGCATCTTGGTCAGTAGCGTACAATCTGATGCATTATCATCTGTACATAACAGAATTTAAGTGCTTAACTCTTAATTCCGAGACAGTCTATGGACCACATAGCAAAATAATCTATTTTTCGTGCTGGGCTATATCCCAAAATTTTTACGGAGAGATTTGTCCTGAAAAGATGCAGCTAATATGAAACCACGTATTGTTCCGTATCGTACTGCCACAATGAAAACTACATAGTAAAAACATGGTCTATCTACAAAAAATCCCTTTTTATTGGCAAACTGTTCTGAAATTTGCCTGCCTTCTCCAACCTTTTTTCCTGAGGCGCAGCCTTCAATTGGATAATTTCGCGATTTCATGCTCGCCTACGATGCATATACGTATGTCGACAAACATGACAACGATGCCGTCAACCAAACCGATCTATGTTAGATAGCGGTAACAGCAAACTGCAATAAGGCGAAAAAAACTGATGTTTGCGTAAAAAGCAAAATGTATTGGTACACTTTGACGCATGCAACGTCACGAAAAACGAGTAGAGATAAAACGTTGATTGATTTTCTGATCTGATCTAGTGACGATCTCTCGTCCCGCGCACAGATTTGAAGACGTACGGTTGTGATAAGAACGATGGAGAGAGACGTTAACAACTTTACAGTAAAAGCAGACGAAAAAAGAAAAGTAGCAGACGGCACAGAGAAACATCAAATGAAACCCGTGAAATGTCTAGATGATTTCAAAGTTCGCGCTTAGTCGTGCGCTAGCGATGAAACGAAAACGTTTCTACCAAGCAAATATCCCAACAAATACTTATAGTAAAAACAAAGCAGGGAACTGTAGTCATCTAGACGGGGAGCAGAATAGATTTTTTAAACAAGAAGATATACTGAGAAATGGAAATATGTTCTGAAAATAATATATCGATACTATGATCATATGTAGCACACAGTAGGAATAACTACCAGACGGGGGTCTGCACGCGAGTGTGAACTTAAGTACAGTAACTGTAAAAATCAAGAGAAAATTTTGTCTTGGTGCTGGATCAATTTTCGCCCGTTTTTTTTTTTCGATGATTTTCCGGTGAAGTCAGTATTACAGATTAACCCTAAAAATAATTTATCTCTTTCCAGACCAGTTTTTGGTTTGGCGAAACGCCAATAAAATGTGTAATAATTGTATTATTATTATTAAAACCTATCAACAGAGATGCAATGTATTGTTCTGTTATACTGACAATAGCCACATATATGGCATATGACGGAAGCAGTAGAATACGGTGTGGGCAAGCATTTTTATTCGTTGGGAACACAGCACGCTTAACAATGCGTAAACATATGTTCTATTTAAGATATATATATATACTCTTTTCATACTTTTCAGTTTATGTATGTATCGCACAGTAGAGTGGAGTGTCATACGAAATTGCTTTACGTTGAACCAACCATTGTAAACCCTTAATGGCACATAGGCGAAGCCATATACTCGTATAGCAGTGGACTAAGTAATTACTTCTTTTAAAGTAACCTTCTTAAGCAATTTTATTTTTACAAGGGGTATTATCGAGAAGAGATTTGTGCTGATACATATGCCTTGAACGTTTGTACGTGTAAATGCGGTTGAGCTATACATATAATTATTCAATGACTTTCATTTGCCAGAAACACAAAGACATTATCCGGAATTTTACATAATAGGACCAAACTGATTAAGGTTTATTTGCCTCCCAGGTCAACTCGTATCACCCACTACATAACTTTGACTAACATCAGCGCAAGTAGATAAATGAAAAACAAGGAATTGAAACAAGGAAGGAAGGAAGTTAGCTAGAATATATTATGTAAGGTGCGAGTTTTTATGCATCAGCACACATCAAACTCATCATTTCGAAGACAAAAAAAATTAAAAAGAATAAACGGATAGAAACAAAAGCAAATACTAATTCCTAAGAATAAGCAGTGGAGTAATCGAACGCTAAATTCTAAATAATTTTTAAAACAAATTTAGTAGTGAAACATTTTCCCTATTCATTTATACAGCAGTAAGCAACTTGAGTCATCGAACAGAAATATATATATATATATATACATAGAGGAACTAATATATATATCTATATATATATAGTCACTCTACAACTCCAGAAAAACAGAAATGTTCCACTGGGCAAGAGTACGATCCAATGAAACCCAGCGGCGAACTAGGATACAACACAATGTGCGTAAAACTGACAGAAACGGCGCACAACACACACAAAAATTGAGAACAGTTCTTGGAAAAATATTAAAAAAAAGTAAAACGTGGACGACTATTCAGGCTAAACAAGAGATAAAGTGCGAAAAGGAAAACTGGTCAGACGTAGCCAATCTGCGATATTTTAACAAATACCTGAGAAAACACTACGAAACAGCAATGCAAAGAGCGAAACGCAGATGCAATTACAACAAAAATGTAAACGACACAAAGAGGTGATCAGATATTTACAATAACGTAATTCTAATTGAGGGAAAACGGTAAAGAGGCAGACGAATATTTGCGCAAGGGAAAGCCGACGAAGTCCACGCGAAGTGGGCAATAATAGGATTATGATGAAGAAAAATGATAATAAAAATGTGTATACTCGAATATTTTTTTCCAATAAAAAACGCACGTTTCTTTATTTAGCTAACCTTCAAAATAGAAAAATTCGAAAGTTGTATACCTGTAGCAAAACCTATTAGTGTTAATTCATAGTTATATTTTTCTGTTTAAAAATTTGGCTGTATATGAAGGGCGTACACTTATATATGTGGAGTTCATTTTAGGTAGTTTTATTTATTGGGCTTAAGTTACTATCTTTGTTATTGTGCTCTCGAGCTGTATATAGGCAAACTCAGGATACTTCGCTGCGATGCAAAATTCAAACTTCCGTGAACGTATTCTTTCGTATTTTTTTTGTATTTTCTTTTTATTTTAAAAATTTTTTTTGTATATCTTTGTAAACTGTTTGGATTTGTATAACGTATGCTTCACAAGCATTTTCCTGTTGACACAATCATTACTTATTAACAAGCTGGATATTATGTTAAATGCGAGAAGTTTCACGCGATTTCGTCGTCGCTGTGGTATCAAATTCATGAAGTGTCGTTTTGTACAGCGGCCGACCTTTTAGCACTTGCGAGTTACTATCAGTTACTTGGACTGCGATATAATCCCCAGGTGAAATTTGTTTACTGTTTACAGTTACCGTGTCAATGATAACCTTCGTATTACCTGCAACAAAAACGCCATTAGAGACTATTAGCGCAAGTCAGTAAAATTATTACATTGTAAGCATGGACATGCATGAGTTGAGCAAACTCCTAAAAACAAATTGCGCGTACGTGTTGCACTTCTAAACAGGGTGATTCTAAAACGAACGTGCATAAGTAGAGAATCGGTTACCTTCATTCCGTCCAAAGAGCTGCTGATCTGACCGTCGAGGGCTACCTTCCACAAGAATTAATTGTGTATCACCAATTTGTCTGTCGAGAACAGATTAGACACCAAATAAGTTTTTATATTCGCTGTGGAAACTTAACACACTCGCGGTTAAATTTGTAGTAAAAAAAAGCGGACAGATATTGGACTCTTTTGAAGCTCCAATAGATTTATGTCACTGCTTCTAATTTTGGCAAAAATGTCGTTACATTCGAAGTTACAGGCAGAACGTATAATTTTAGCCACTGTTTTGTTTCTAGCCTTCGTCTACAAATAAAGGTGCTTTTCGTGTAAATAAAGAAGTCAGAACATCTAAGCTGCTAGCTTTTATTTGCTCCATGCATCTGATACGCTAAGATAGCTATGATTTGATCTAATGTGTTGTTAGCATCGTTCTAAATAAGCTAATCAATTAAAATATAACATCAACCGCACATAAAGATACATTTTTTTTCTCTGCAATCGAAACAAGCTCAATTTTTCTGAAGCAGAAAATCAATGCGTCCGTATAAATTACAGATATTGACGTATTTCAGAACAAATGGTCATACAGAGATTTCACGTAGGTACTGATAACCCGGGCCAGATTATTGCAGTGGCTCAAGTCACGAGACCTACTGACATCACAGATTATTTAATCTCAGAGTGCTATAAAGTAAAGAAGCAGGACGGTAGCTAGACTGGTTTAACTGAGACATTTGACTCCGTCTACTTACGCCTTAAAGTGAGGAGTAACAGTCTGTCGAAAAGCGGCCAATACCTCTGTGGCACGACGTTTTTTCACTTCCATCGGAATGAGATCTTCAAGATTTCGGTGAGCTTTTGTCTTCTCTCGCATACTGTACGGGAACACGAAACAGAAGTTATAATTCACCTGTAACCAACCAATCGTATGAAACAACACCTTGGTGACAAAAATATCTTTTCGACAAAACTAATAACTTAGCCATTCCATTATAAAAGCTAAGCTTTAATTGCTGTAGAGATTTCGTTAATAACAGATTAGGAATTAAAAATCATGCCAGGATCCGAACAAAGTAAGTACAGCCACTGCAGAGATTTGTCGAGGCTTACGCAGAGCTTGAAAACGATTTTTGTTCCAAAAAAATGTTTATGAGTAATGACGCTCAAGAACTGCGCGTAAAAACTGTCATCCTTATTCGCCGTAGAATTGGTGCACTATTCTTTAATTAGAAAAAAGCAACTTCTAATAAAAGACAAATCGATTCCATAGACTTGACAAACCTTTCGAACGAGATCGACTGTCATCTCATGGTCTTCCTCAGTTTCACCGCAGAATCCACTAATGAAATCACTTGTTAGCCCAACGTTTGGAAGATAGCTTCGAATAGTCTCCACCAGAGATAGGTAGTCCTCACGCGAATACCCTCGAGCCATGCGCTCTAGCACGACCGTGCTACCGCTCTGAGCCGGCAAATGGAGGTGGTTGCAGATATTTCGGTGCGACGAAATCACCTGGAGAACTTCGTTTGGAAAGTCCTTGGGATGTGGCGAGGTAAACCGGATTCTCATCTCCGGGTCGATTTGTGCAACTTGATGAAGGAGGTCGGCAAAGCCAAGCCCGCTAGTTGGCAATTTGCATCGCTGTTTGAAGCCTTTCGCCAGGCCAACACCTACAAAAAGTGAGGACGATAGTTCGTGTATAACACGAACAATGCGTCGCATATATTCACAAATTAAAGAGCTATAAATCCCCGATATAGGTTGTGCTAAACAAACTGTGGATAGCAAAAACGATTATAAGCTTCAAATCAACCTAGGCACACATCATCAGATGATATTATAAACAACTGTGATTATTTCCTTGAGCTTAACTTATGTAGAATACACTAAGAGTACTACGGACAATTCAAACAGGATGGAACGATCTAGCTTACCAGTGTATTGGATAAAGGGATGAGACTCAGCTGACATATCGCGGTAGCTGTTAACGTTTTGACCAAGAAGAGTAATTTGCTTCACTCCGTTGAAGGACAGATGACGAACTTCATCCAGGATCGAGGCCAGCGGCCGTGAACGTTCCCGACCTGATAGTTAAATGTATTCATAAATATGCGCATAATAAATGGGAGGGAAACAAATCTTTAATTTTTCTTACAAGCTGCCAGAGAAAGCGTCAATATCAGCTCACAAATCAACAACGATGCCTAATTATATAGAATCGCACATTTGTGCTTATCAAATGCCTGACTACAAATGACTGAAGTGAGTGTAAAATGGTGGTACTCAATCCCCTTAGATAATACTGAACCCAGCGATTTAAGTCTCAGTGTCCTCTAGCTGGGCTAACAAGTATTTTCGCATTGTAGTAATTAATTGCTCGTTCCAGATAACCCTTAGCCATTGTGTTTGAAGTTCCAAAATACGAAGAAAACAGAACCACTTAGCAAGGTGACCTATAACACGGTTTAGCCTTTTGATGGCCATAGCATTACCCCTCTAAAACGAAACACAATAGGGGAGGCGTTAGCCACCTGCGACTATGTAGACTCCATAATACACCTACCTCTGGTAAAAGGGACGATACAATATGTACACAGATTATTGCATCCTCTCATAATCGAAATGAAGGCAGTCTTTCTGTTCGCATCTAGTCGAACAGGTGTTACGTCCGCGTAAGTTTCGTCCAATGACAACTGAACATTTACACCTGTCTGGCCCCCGTGCGCAGTCTCTAACAAACGTGGAAGATCGCGGTAACTATCTGGGCCTGCAATAACGTCGACGCTCTTCTCGACTTCGAGCAGAGTCGTTTTCAATCGCTCTGCCATACAGCCAAGGACCCCGATCTGCGCAAAAAATTCGAAGCCAATTTGTTAGACAATATATTAGAAAATTTTAATCCAACTTCAGGTTCTTATAACGTGCGATACCAGTTAGATATCTATCAAGGATCGATAATAGTATTGTGTTTGACTTGGGTAAAATACTAGCGACGTACGCAAACCTTTTCATTATGATCATGACTTGTCTAGAGCGGAAGTTTCGCATGCGTGATTATAGGAACAAGCGAACAAACCTGCAAAAATCTTTCGCGTTTTATTCCCTTGAGCTGGCGAAGTCGATGCCAAATTTTGTTTTCCGCACCCTCGCGTATTGAACACGTCATGATAAGAATAACATCAGCTTGGTGCTGTTCGGTAACCCTTTTATAGCCACTCTTATTAAGAATCGACCATACGATCTCAGTGTCATTGACATTCATCTGACAACCATACACCTACAGAAAAAGACTGATATGACGTTTTGCTTTTTGTGCTGAATAATATGTCATCATTTATCTACCTGAGCCTTCGGAGATAGTTATCAATGAAGGTACGATGTTTTTTGATGTTGTTAGTTGTAAATATGTTTCATACACACCTGGCGTTATCCAACCAGCTAGTATGGGTCTCAAGATCAGTTACCTAAAACCATGATATCCTATATACTTTTTAAATAGATTTTTTTGCTCACTGAAAGCAGTCCTTTGTAGAACCTAGTTTCATGCGGAACATAAAGATGGATTTTCTGCTTGGACATCGTATTAGGGGTCCGCAAGCCGGAAAAACCATAAGTGGTCAAACACTAGCCCGGTAAGCCGCATCAATGGCGAGAGAGAAACGAAGCAAAAAATGAAAAAGAAATCAAGAAGGAACCACGGGGCTAACCCATTACCTTTTCAGGTTCCGTAAAACTTCTATATTTTTTTTTACGAATAACCGTATCAATAAATTTACGCATCACGTATCATCTCTCTTGTGTTATAATTTATTTACTTAATAGCGTTCCTGAAACAACAGTCCGATTGAATCTTTTTCCTACTAAACTTGAAATGCTTTTAAAGAGGGAATTGATCTGAATATTTAATAATACACTTCGAAGATCAGAATAGCTAGAGGAATTGAAATGAACTTACCTCAAAGAAAACGTTCTTTTTCTCAACGTGAGGATTGAGATATGGCATTTCTGTAGGAAACTCATCATTAGCAACATTCCGATTTAAAAGGGCCGCATCAGCAACAAAACTTTCCAAAGGTGGGCCTTCGGCTAACTTTTTCGACCATGAACTACAACTTCGCCTTAGTATAGGCCGTAGATGCATCCACCCGACGGACAGCATTTTTTTTAGTCAAATTTTAGAAAACGTTGTTTCTTTTAATATATATTATTATATATTAGAGCTTCCACCACATACCATGCTCTATATGACAACTCACGACTTGGCTAATAAGACTTTATAATACACATTCCCAAAAAGTATATAGTCTGCGAATCTAGGTAAAGAAAGCGCTGTGTTTTGTCGATTTAGATATTCACTACTACCACTTCAGAAAACTTGCGCACAGGCAAACCTCTTGCTCAGTAAACAAGCTCTTTTTACATAGCGTCCAGCGTCTTTATGTCATTGCCTAGCTGGTTCTTTTTGACGCTCAATCGCATTGTCCAACATCTTGAGAATAATAAGCGACCCCTTTCAAAAAATAACCGTGCATCCTGGTATCGTTCTATTCTCAAATTTTATGCGCATCCGCGCACCAGCGCCGCTACATAAATAAACAACAGATTTGACCTGTCTACTCGCACTCACCCTGCGGAGGGCGTCTGATAGTTTGGTCGTCACGATTGCTAATAGCGGGCCACAGAATACAGACGACGCGCGCACCCTTTCTTCTGTTGAGGCATCGTTCGTAATAGCTCTCTATTGCGGGGTAGACTGTGAAATCAATTTAGAGAACTATTTGTTTCAATTGTGACACGGAAAATATTTGTTTATATTTATACATTTCCTTTTCATTAGGTATAAGAAAATGTATCCATACTTACAATTCCAATAGTAAAGACTTAATGATCGCTTCTCGCGGGATAAATGAAAGTCTAACCGTTCGCAATGCTATTATCAACAAAGGTACGGTCCTTCGCTGTGGCTTCCTCCACAAGTCCAGCACTGGCACGGAAGAAATTATCGTTGAATCATCTTACGCTGACTGCACAACTGTCAGTATTTTAGTCTTCGATATATTTATTTTGACGGTTGTATCGGACGATTAGTGTTTTTAAGGTTTTTATACGCCTCTATGTTTCGGGCTTTATGGCCGGTATCGCGGTTAGACATTCCATCAGTCGGTTGGCTCCTAGCTTGAAACGAAGTCTGTATATGCTCGGGTTCGAACCTAAACCACAACGCATTTCCTAGAATTTGCAGACAAATACATTACTCACCAAGTTATCATAGTGGAGTGACCAGAAAGCGCACGGCGCTCCAGCACTGACCGTCATATCTGCATGTAATTAGCGGGCCTTCTTGTCCCTACTAGTTAACATTACGAGAAAAGAACGTATGGGTTAGCCTGGGAAACTAAGGCTTTATTGCATCTTCATTCGTCTGATGATGACCGGTATGTTTAAGTGTGAAAGATATTTGAAATAATATACAATTACGACAAAAATTAATATAGTAGGAAAAATAGGAAGTCGACGAAGTTCATCTAAGTATGCAGAGTCCCTGAGCTACAATAAAAAGTACTATACAATAAAAACTTGCCCCAGGAATTACATGAAAATTATTTTATTTTATATGTATTTTATGATTTTTCTACTTTCGTATGCTACATAATTGCAGGGCTAGAGAGATACTCGAACGCCACATGCGGGTAGCCCGTTGTATTATTAAATGAAGATCCAGGTCGATTTGGAACATAAGAAATGTATACGGAAAGAAATTCACATTGAGTTTTGGTGTTATATAAATACATAGACTATGGGGCAACCTGTGCGTTGTGGCGTTTCAAGGACTCGGCCTATGTGGATCTGTAGCCGTGCGGTTTACAGGTCCATATTTCCTGGCAATCCTCGTCTTCTAAAAAACAACAATACCATGAGAACAGCGACTTGCCTTATTTACCAACAGACACACATCAACCCGATTTTTCGCGGAGTGATCACCCAAAATCCAATAACACGACCCTCGGTTATGCATCGCTATCGCTACCCTCGGTATTGCTTCGCGTTTGTTGTTTCCGGGTCGGCGATTATCTCCGACATGTTTCCACGCACAAGGCGCATTTCGTGCGGTGCGGTGCGGCATGCACTTCAAAATTTCCGTCCCCCCTCCTGGCAATTTGTGCGTCAGAGAAATTCCTGCTTTTATGCATGCACGTGCGTATATATGCGACAACTTACAGCTTCGTATGTGAGCGCATGGCAGTACCGTGTTATGGATTTGTGTGCGTCTCAGCTTATGGTTGGCTGTGTAAGATTTATTCGGTTATATTGGCTAACAGGTGGGGGGGGTCCCATTGGGGGAGACGTTGTTACCTTTGTTCTTGGGGGGCGTGAGAGAAGCGGCGCAACCTATACCGCGTTCGATTTGTAGCAAGGGCATTGCATAGCGAGGTGAAATAAGCAGATTTGCTTCGCTCGGTAAGGAACTGTTTAGGACATTATTGGACACTGCTACGTGATTGTTGCGCAGTTTGCTCTTGTCTTCGCTAGAGTAACTGACGGTGCTTTTTATTGCAAATGCAGTACTAACGTTGTTTTGAACTTTGCCTTCTTCACAACTACCTGAGAGGGTAGAACGGAACTGATCGTTTTGTGAAACATGATTTACTTTATCCGAATGAGATGTACAATAATGAATGAAAAATGTAACATAACATATGCAGCGGTTAACGCGAAACTGAAAACAGCCATTTCTTATCGTTTCTAATAGTTTTCTTTGCGGTTTTTACAAAGCGGCAATATGAACTCCTCAAGCCTAAGTGTACTTCCGGCATAAGCTAAGGCCTGATAAAAGTTTGAAAAAAAAAACTGCTTATCAAACCTTAGGGCAGCTACCCTATTTTCATATAATCTATCAGCCATATTGCCTTGTTTGAGACGTCAGTATTAAAGAAAGTGAATGGTACATAACGTCCTAAACATTCATAATATTTTATGCTTTAGTTTATTTGATATTAAACACGAGTGATAAGGCATCCGAAGCGGTGCAAACCTTACCACTAACTCGTGGCGTTTCTGTCTTTTCTTGTGTGATACAAATAACGTTTTTCAACGTACACAGGTACGGACTAAAAGGTTTTTGTCTCAACGAAAGCCGCTCTCACAGAAACACTGCGATACCCAGCCGATGACCTTTACTACAATTCTGGTGCTACTCACCCTATTAACCTATCTTCTTTCCCTAACTAAATCATCACTCCATCAACTGTGGCCAGCAATCTTTGGTGAGGTTAATAGCACGAGGGACGCAAAGCAGAGCAGAACTGTCAAAGCCATCCATCCAAAATTACGACGATCCAACGAAAGACTGGGGCCTTCATATGAGTAAGTGTTAGAGTAGCTTTGAAGTCAAGGGAAAGGTTATGGACTTCGTGGCAGTGCTCCACGTTAAAAACGCAGAGCTCACGTCGCGACTGAAAGAAGAAATACAATACACAGAATTAGAAGGAGAAAGGGAGCATATCGCAGCTGATACTGAGGCTGCTAGCTGTTAGGGCAGATGTTTAAACGACAGATGTTTGTTAGTGCCAGTTTTATAAGAAGTCAGTGGTGTTACAATTTGTGCTAACAGTAAATCTTTCAAGTTTGACGTTTGAAACAGCCATTAATGCGTTGCTTTATGTTTTGGCTGAACAAGACGACATAGTGACCAAAAGCGAATGCAGCTCTTCTGGCAGCAGTCAACGCGATGCAGGACGTTCGTTGCTTCGTCAAACCAAATGAGAGCCGGGGAAGACCAAGTGGTTATACTATGCCGCGGCTAGTACCAGCCTATATAACGACTGCAGACAGAGTAATTGATCGATAGCGGTGGCTTAGTTTGAGATTGATATAGTTCGATTGGCCGCTACAGGATAACATGAGACGAATCTGATGGCAGGCTTGATCCATCACAGGCTTGATCCAACGGGAAGCTGGGCTAAAAATTGAGCTAGTAACGTCCAGATATTCCGAACACCAATGCTCTGCTCTTATACGATCAACTATTCTAAAGTAGTGGTTATGATATGGAAACTGCTCTTATGCTGTATAAAGGTATAAAAAGTCGTTCCGGGGAGATACTCTTGTGAGTTCATCTATACGCCTTAAAATAAAAGTTTTAGAGATGTAAAGTACTAATATCCTTGATTTTCAAACAAAAATTCACTTGAAACAATAATGAATAATGGCGACTTATATTATTGATTTAAGTGCGATTAAGCTCACATGAGAAACGAATCCGACCAGCAAGCATGCTTAGAAAGCAGTACTTAATAACGCGTGATTTTCCTTTTTTATAAATAAATGACTATTTTCTTTGGTTTTTTGACACAACATCTTCGAACGTAAATTTTATGTGGAAATTTTTATCATCCCTTTTGACCTACACAATGTCAGTGCATTACAAGGATCATCCAAAAAAACAAATACCGACAGAGGAAGTGTTTGATAATAAAATATCATTATTTTCTTGTAACTGTGATAACCGTACTGTAGTGACGTGAAAAATTTTCGGGCTACTCATTTTTGATAGAATAATTAGAATTAATTTTTAGTAGCAGCAGCGATCTTTATGGTTCGTTCGAATCCATTATCTGATATACAATAAATCAGTATAAAAACCCATTCGTCTTTTTATCTATTGAACTACTTCCATTACTCCCATCAGCTTTATTCAGCCGGTAAACGCACACCAAGAGATGCATAAATCTGACTCAAACACCACCTAACAAAGTGATCAATTCGAAATTTGACATTGGAAATTAGTTTCCCAGCATTTTTGTTTCTTCTTTGTCGTCGTCCCGTAACCACCCCATCCCACTCAAATATCCGAACCCCGTTGTCGTTAACTGTCAGTCCGCTCTGCGTACGGTTCTTAATTCGCTGCGACAGGCGGTGCCTACTCGGTCTTGGCGCAACGACTAGCTCCCCGATCGTTTCTGGATGAACAAAGTTTCTACCATTGCCGGCAGTGGCTACATTTCTTTTAGTCTGCAACATTGTTCGCACTCGACTGCGACACGAACGAAGGCATGACTGACCCTTGGCTAACCGTCTTTATGCCCTGGGAGATTGACAGGGTTTCACGGGTGTCTGCGGCCTTCATCGTGTGTCTCAGTGTGCGCGAGTGCGTGTGTGTGTGAGATATGTAGATTGGATTTTGGTCATTGCACTAGTTCGTGCTGCGTCTGCCGGGGCTCGTTTGCCCCGCGGTCCAACCTCGTCTTCGCCCTCTGTACTGACTCCTTCTGTCCCTCTTCTGTTTCCCTTTCGAGTGCGGAGAGTGCAGGGAGCGCGGGGTAAGTTCTGTAGCTGCAGCCGCTCTGTCACAGGTCATCCTATCGGTCATCATTTTGCTGCTCCGAACACACAACCCGGCACTGCCGTAATTTATTACGAATGTTTCTCATAAAAAACGCGTCCACAACCAGACCCGCACCTACGAGGACCCTATCACCGCCGGAGACGCTGCCGCTGTTAGGCCGATTGCTTTAGGTCATTCTTCTAAATTTCGATTCTGCTAGGCGATCTTCCGGACAAACCGAACGGGGTGCTCCCGGCACGAAATGAAGTGAGTCTAGTTAACCCAGACCATCACGTGTCTTTCAAGTTTAGCGGGCAAATGCGTTACCCACTAAACTGTTGCCAAGACTTCTCCGTCTTGACCTGAGTCGATCACAAATATATTCATTAATCAACGTACTGACATCCGCATTAGTGTCAACAGCCTTCCGTAATATCTTAATCTCACGCCAACTGTTACGGTCATCATATCACACCGAACATTCAACATCTCATCTATAGCTGTAGCTTCGTCTTCTTTTTTCCTCCAGATATGAACTCAAATATTTAAATTTTCCCGCCACGCCGTTCGCTCTTTTCTAATAACAGCGGCGGCGGTGGTGATCTTAATGCGTGCAATTACCCCGCGCGCAAACCGCTCGTCGCCTTAAAGGCCTTCTCGTGGAGCGCCTAACAACCCAAACAACATTTGGGAGCCAATCTACTACTTCTTTTTGCCACTTTTGCCGTAACAAGCGCCTACGGGCCCACAGTGGCGGCGGCGGCGCCAGCAGCAGCAGCGGCGGCGGTCTGCAGCAGCAGCCGCCGCCGAACAAATCTGTTGGATTTGGTTGTGTTGTGTTGATGCTATGTAGACGACCACGGCGGCTGCTTTCCCGCTATTACCCTTGCTGTTAAAACTGTTGGTTGCGCTGGCGGCTGCGCCGGCTGTTCCCTGCCTTGTGCTGAGTAGCGGCGCTGTCTGTGCGGTGCTGTAGAGATGTGCTGCTGTTCGTTGTCCGCCTGCCTGCCTGGATGGCTGGCTGGCTGACTGGCTGGCTAGCTAGCTCGCTCGTTGTTCTATGTCGCTGCTGCTGCCGCTGCTGCTGCTGCTGCTGTCGTCCTAGAGTCGTCGTTGTGTCTTTCATATAGTAGCAGGGTACCCTACGACCGCCTTCCGCTGGCCTGCTGTTTTGGCCTAACTGGCTGCTGCTGCTGTTGGGCCCGTGCGTAGAGTGTAGCAGCACTGCAGCCGTGGTGCTGCTGCTGGTGGTGGTGGTGGTGGTGGATAGTCTGTCTGCCTGTTTGCCTGCCTGCCTGCCTGCCTGCCTGTGCAGCAGCGGTAACGAATTGTGTTGATTTCCCCGCAGAGGGTGCGGGTCGCCGTGAAGCAGTACGAAACGGCAGGCGGTGTTGAGCTGGTTCAAGCAGCGTTCGAGGTTCTTTTTCAAAGCGTTCGTCGCTTGTTTGCTTTTTCATTAGTTTAGTCGTCGGCTGGCTCGTTGACTCGGCCAGCGACTAACGACCAACGGAAGTAGCTTCTTCTGAGCAACAAGAAGTGTCCGTCGACCGTGGTGGCCTGTCTCTTATTCGTGTGCCGATATTCCTATTGGAGTTTATGTTGCTGGCGGTGTGGTGTTCGTGATTCGAAGTGGCGTTATTTTTACGGCAGCTTAATTTGTTACTGCTGCTGAAATTATTAGTGTTATTACTACGATTGATGCGAATCAAAGTGTATCAGATGTGTCTTTGCCAATGCGTGATGTATTCTGCTGGTGCTGCCGTTTTCGTAGCCGTGGCGCCCGCTCAGGCCGTAGACTAACAAATAACTATTGCTCCGATCTTTAATCACCGGTCGAGTCGAATTCTATTCCGCTGCTGCTGCAATAACAACAGCAGCAGTAGCAGCAATAAGAACAGCAGAACCGATAGCGAGTGTTTGGAGTCCCTGTAACGACAGCCATCACAACAACTAATTACTTCTACAACAAGAAACAACAGTGCGACGAGAGAGATCATTAAGTGACTGGTGGAACAGCTATTGGATGTTGCTTGTTGCTTGGCTATCTTACTGACGAACCGGACCCGACCATTGCATTGCTGCTGCCTAATAACCTGGAATATAGACGACGTTAATTCTTCCTACTAGGACCGCTTCGGCTGTAGTGCTCCTGGTGTTGTTCGCGGCGGTCGTGCCTGTCGTCATTTAATGAAGTTGATTCCTGGTGCCCTGATTCAATTGTCACCCGCGCCCGAGGTCCTCAACGAGCCTGTCTGTATGGCCGTCACGAGAGGTCGAAATCGCTCACAGACTGGACTCGACTAACCCGATTGGTCGAGGCTCCAGGGGGGGGACCCGATTTTCGAAGGTGGGCTAATCGCTCGTGACAAACGAACGGGGCCGCTACCTATTTGAGCGACGGGCGTACCGCCACAGGTCGAGGGGCGACCGAGGCGCGGTAACGCTTGTAGATACATACATAAAATAAACGACGCCAAAAGTCAAACGGCGAACGCCGGCGGTAAAAAGTTTCCAGCCCGCGGCTTGCGCAAATCCGTCCAACTGGCGAATACAACAACAACAACAATAAGCTAACGTCAGTCGCAGATAGAGGGCCGCTGGGCCGCCTGCATCGACAGGACGAACATGGACAAGCTCCATCCAGAGGCCACGGAGGCCTCGCAGTTCGTCCAGACGTTACACGATTTCCACCGTGGACGCGGGTGAGTGGGACAACTAGCTAGACAGTGCGAGATATAAATGTAAAATGTGTATATTGTGTGTTTGTGCGAGTGAAAAAACGTGCGAGTGCTTACGAAAAAGTAACAGCCATTCAAGTCGATCAGAATATATTCAGTCTGCTAAATGACTGGTAGTACGGAAAGCGGGCGTTCGACAACAAGCAGTGCTTTGTAGAACAGAATGATTACTCTCATAATCGTTTTCGCCTGGAAGGGTTGATTGGTGGTTATTTCGACGAATTTTATGTGTGTAGTTTTTTTAAATCGGCCAACTCACGGGATGGCCGGGCTAAGCAGGAATCAACGAGTCGATCGCCCGCCTATCCACTCAGTCTAGCGCAATCGTGTATCCTAATCGCTCTGTGAATATTATATCGATGTGTCCAGTAGTTGCGTATGTTTGAATCAATTTATTTCGTGTTTTCATCTGTCTCTTTATTTTGACGCGCTAATGTGTGTTTGTATCTCTGCCTGTCCGTGTACGCTCATCGCGACGAATTGCAGAACCGACTTTAAATTCGCGCCCAAGATTTGCGGCCAGGAGATTGATTTGCACCAACTCTACAAGACAGTGACCGCTGCTGGAGGATCTGGAAAGGTGAGCTTTTGCAATATACGATACTGTACTTGCATGTCATATTGCGTAACATGTTCGTCGGCCATCGTCTTTGCGCTCTGTATCTATTACATAATCATTGCAATTGTCAGTACTGCGCAAACAAAGTGTCACCCCGCTGCAGTGACATCGGTGACAGGCAACAATAGCGATGTATACTGCAACGATAAAGCGCAGCTCTATCTACATGTCCAGTTCCTTTGAAATGTCTGTCAAGTAAACATTCAACCAAAAACTCCACAATCCGTTCGTGCAGACAGTGTCAAAGCACTGGCCATTTCGAGGTTGCCAGTTAGCCAGTCAAACGACCGGTCGCGCCTTCGCTACGAGCCACCGCTGTACCTGCTGTCTATGCTGTGATTCTGTACGTTTGCTGTGAGAACGGGCAACCAAGTGTTCGTCGTTACTGCTTCGAACGAAGTTTGCCTGCTCGTTCGTGCGAACGGCGGCTGGCTGCTAGCGGCTTTATGTGTATCTGCCTGTTGGCTCACTGGCTGAGCGACCAATAGTAGTGGCTGCGGGTAGTGAGAGGAGAGCCCGCAACAATCGGCTCGGTCCATAACGGGGGAAGCCCCGTCTGTGGGACTGTCATATCGGGGAGCCTAGTGGAGCGCTACCGGAAATCCTTTGAGGCCGGCTTGAGTACCCGCTCAACCTCTTTGGTTGTACAAGTCAGAGCCACTGGGGGCCACCGATTTCTCCGGGCCTCGTACTTAGCTAAGCCTAACAGGCAGATTGGCCTGCTGTCGCCGCCGCCGCTGCTGCTGCTGTCGCCGCCGCCGCCGCAGTGGACTATTAAGTGTGCTGTGATAGTGGCTTTAGCAGCGACTGATGGCGGGGTTGTGGGCTGTTTGATGCCAGTGTTTAATATCTACCCAAGTGGCTGAGTAACTGGCTGTTGAATGACGTGTGCCCGATATAATTGTTGTTGCAGTGCAGTGTCATATTATTCTTGTAAATATCATATTGTAGGATAATACTAATAAACTATTGTAAGTGTGGCAGGTTTCACGGCAAAGCAAGTAATCTATGTCGAAAAAACTGGATAGCATCAGGCAACAAAAGCGGACCTGGATCTAGTAAATTAAATTTATTCTTCTTTTTACTTACGAATTAAAGCAATATAGGAGATATTAGCCGTATGTCAGAGCGCCACCTTTCTTACGAATCCACGCTTGTTATTAGACATAATTTATTCGGTCTGTGTGAAGGTAAGGGGCTCATTATTTTTGTATTAGAAGTCACGTCGAATGGCTACCTATCCCTAATAGCTATACCGAACAGCTTTCTTATATAGCTAGCTTAGACATAGTGTTTGCACATAGAGCACACCTATTCATGTAACACAAATTAAGCATACTTATTTATACTTTAACAGAAATGTATCCATTGAAATGTAAAGAGTACATTTAATGGGGGCCACCAACGATGGCGTGGCAATATTTTGAAACAATGCAATCAAGCGAGAAGAAAGTTGTCGCCATCGGTTTACAATCGGCCAAATTAGCATTACATTATACGGCATTTTCTCTTTAGAGAAAAAGTATATTGATCTTCCGCGCGAATTTTCCCAACATAGCTCTAGTGGCTGCGAAAAACCAGTTACTCGACAACGACCCGAAAGGGTGGATTTGGGTCTGGTAAACAAACAGAAAGACAAACTTTTGGTAGGATAATACGGGCAGATGACACTAATATATTATTCTGTGTGGTAATTATTGTATATATTACCAATATATTATTGTAAACGTTGCGTGTTTCTCGGCATAGCGAGCAGCCTGTGCTGAAAGAATTGCATAACATCGACAGAGAAAAACGAATCGAAAACAGATGAAGTTCATATGAGAGACACACGTACGTAAATGTTAATAACGGCGAAGTTGGTTGCATGTGAGTAAGGAGCCAGCCGCAACGTTAGAGTTGGCGATCGTTAGGGCCCCCCAGTAATGATACGATAGTTTGAGCTGTTAATGGATGCGACAGGTAAAAACACTGCTGCATTAGTGCTATTGTGGCTAATAGCTAGCCGATTTATATCAATAATTAAGCTCTATTGTGATATTATTATGGACAGTTTGTTGGTTAGGAGTAGTTGCTGGACGATATTAGGGTCAATTCAATTCACTAACCAACCTGGCCGTCTCTCGTGTTTGTCTAACTTTATCTGGTGATCAAATATTGTTTCAGTTACGATAGACCTCTATTGCGAAAAAAATTGCTAGGGAATAATAATAGTAATCGAAAACTCTAGATTACCAGTAAAGTCGGTGTTTTTACGCGAGTTTTTGACAAAACGAGCAAGTTCAATGGAGGTACGCATGTATTTGATTAGTCTGAAGAAGTTCGTCACGCATTTTGAAAAGTGCAGAATGCTTGAATTGCTCGTACAATATGGATAACGTCTGGGGAGGCCTTGCTCAAGTAACAGAGAAAAGGGACCAGAAATTCACATTTGTCAAAATTATACAAACTTCGACAATTTATATATATATATATATATATATATATATATTATATGCGGTACTTGAATTTTACTAAATTTAGACAAATATCGTAAGATTCGACATTGTGTGGTCTCTGTGTGTGTAGATTGTGCATATAATTAATAATTGTGACTAGTCCCACACGTGTTATTCGAAGGCTAACATGGAGAAATATTAGAAGAAATATGATTTAGGGTTCTGTTATCAGTTAATCCCAAAACAGCAATGACTATTACCAGCGATTGATATCTAGTGCGTGTCAGCTCAGTCCGATCGATCCGTGCAGCAAGCACGTGTGATAACATTAGATTATATTGAAAATGAACATGTTCATGTTCATCCTTCAACTTTTTTTGTCGTTCCTTATATACTATATGTAGAACGACAATCAGGCAAGTTTTCTCTACATGGAGTAACCAAAGGTAAACAAAAAGAAGGCAAGAAAAATATGGTAAAGACACGGAACGAGATCGCGCAAAACTACACGCGACACGATCCGGGGACTCCTGTGAGGCTGTGGAGTTGGCAATGCATTTACGTCAGATATATGCCGCCGTGCTGTATGCAACGTGAAAATTTCGCGCCAGACAAAACCGAACTGGGCAGGTCCCCGTAGACTGCCAGGCAGCATAGATGATCCGCACACTTGAGTTGATGAGTTCAACCAGTCCTCTAGCCGTAAGTCGTTTCGAATTGTATCCAAAAAATAATAAGAACGGCGCGCACTGCCAACGGAAATTTCACAGAAACTCCAGAAGCGTCAAGCCATTCAGAGATAAATGAATGTATGCTTCGCATCCGCTGTGTTTGTTATCCCTAACGTTATTATATACTAACAGCAGCTGCGGCACAACTAGCTAGATTTAGTTGGATTGGTCAATAACGTACCAATATTAATGCAATGCTGAAAATAAATTGGGGTCTTTTCTTGTATTTCATGGTGGCATTCCTCTCATCTTTCTACTTACGGATAAGAAACAGTTCAATTAAAACGACGGGCAAATAAACATTGTTTCAGCTAAGGGGACGCAGCCGTATACCAGCACCATATAAATATGTTACACGTTAGTTCATTGCCTAAAATTCTCAGATTTTCAGCTACACTCTCCAAGCGTCTGTAGCTATTAAATTTTACGCGCCTAACGTTTAGTTCGTGCGTAATCACAATCATGCCTCAATCGTGTCAAACAGGCCGACGAGCTGACGAACATTTTGCCTAGGTATTCAAGATTCTAGGAGGACCAATAACACTTACTGGGTCGTTCCTATCAGATAATTGAAATAGACTGAGGGTAGCAGTTGAATCTGTATTCTTAGTGGTTTGTTGTCAGGACGCTGCTTTGCCCAACGAATGTCGGCCGGGTCAAATCGTGTATACGGTCTTTGTCATGGTATGCTCACTTGTTAGATCTGTAGTAAGAGTAGATTGTTCGGGCCTACGGCTATGATGAGCAGGACCAACTTGGCGCATAACGTTACTCCAACTGGCGGAGCGCTAACAACGGTAGGATCGGATCGAAGCGCTGGCAAGCGGACCGCTGGGTCAGAATCGTCGCCAAGATTAAGCGCGGAAGGAGCTGATGCTGGGCTAACGCCTATAGCATTTACTACATCATTGCTATTATGGGAATTGGAAAGGAAAATTAGTCGTTAGAAGAGCTGATATTGACATGTGTTCACGCCTGTTTTTCCGCTATAGCACGTCGGCATTTTTCGACTTTTCGCGCTCCTGTTGTGCTTTGCCAAATGTAGTCAGCTTTCAACTCTACGAAAGTGCTCTATCATAGGGGTTAACTGGTTGGCGCGCGCACTAGGTAAACACTCGACGAAATGTGGGCGACCCTCTACTAAATCTTATCGGTACCAGTCATTCAATAATATAATCGTAATGTTTTACACTGGCTACGTTCAAGATGCATTTGCTCTTAGCTTATTACCGGCAATAATCCACAAATATCGCCTCTATATTCAGGTTCGAATTCGCAAGCACGAATATTACTGTTGTTTAGTCACTGCCACTCTCTAGTAGCGGCAGTATACATGATCTCAGAAATACAGCCGAGTGCCCCTAGACAGTTAGACGCATGGGCTTCGGCAAATCGTCGCGCGTAATTGGAATTAATGCCGATAGCAGCGTCGGTCTAGTTGGTACTTGATTACGCGCGAGGGAACGCAGCGTCGCCACAACTGTTCGTCTGCGTTAAGATGAGTAATCTCAACTATCTCTGCTGTGTATAATTTTTACTGGCGCTGTCGCGCTGCACGTGCGTTTAGCGTGCGGCGCGGTGCGGTGCCAGGTCGGCAAGCGTGGCTTGTAATGATTGTCTATTATAGCGTGCGTCTCCAGCTGAGTAGCGTCGTGGACGTCGTGCGTGCTTCGCGGGAAATGTGTAACTCGTGAGAAGCATCGCTAATACGCGAAATAGGTTGCGAAAATGGAATGGTTTTGGTGAAATATGTGACGGGTGGGTTATGTAATGGTACTCATATACATGCGTGTCTTCACATTGGCGAGACGTGTAGATAACCTATGTATGGTTACGCTGATGAAACTTTGTCCGAAATCAAGTACCTTGGAACTAGTCTCGTTCCTCTATATTGGCATAAAGTGTTTTACTACCAAGGCAAACATAATAATATTTTTGACCTACAAAATAGTGTAGGATTGATTAGAACGATCCTTTACCCTTTAGTTAATTACCAAAAAAAAAAAATAGAAGCTTGCTAAAGTGGGGAACACGTTGTGATCTAGATTCGAACTCGAGCATAGACAAACCTTGTTTCGTGCTGAAAGCCAGCCAGCCAGCCTGCCAGCCGTCTGATGGAATGCCTAACGGCAATACAGGGCGTAAAACTCGAGACGTAAGGGTGATCTTGTTAGGATACCGACAGCTAAACTTATTGCGAATACCTAACTTTAAGGTAGATATTAGTGTATAAGAAACTTGTAATATCAAACAGATTAATGCTTGTAGTTAGCTTTAGAGGCTGTTGGACGGCTATACTAAGACTGCGAAGAAGAGGTGACCGTGAATGCTCATTAAAGTATAGGATTGAAATCTACTTATTCGATAATATCGTATGAGTGACCAATGGCCTTTTCATAAAACGATTTGCGCAATAGACATATCTTACCCGACAAGCGAAGTACCCCACGCTAGACCCTTCCCCAAGGAGTTAAGTTGCTAGCGCATTTCGCGCAGTATTTTACGCGCGTCTCTCGGCAGCTAGCAAGCACAACAGCTAAGTGAGTGGTAAAGATATAGCTTCCAGCAAATTTTAGTCTCCGACACAGATACTCGACAATACAGCTCTCGCTGCCAATAAATTAAATACTTTTGTAAACTATATTAACTAAAGAAGTATAATTAAGTGATTAAAGCCGCGATGTGTTCGCCCGTTAAATCTAGTTTTGAACCTTGTTGTTGGATAATTTATGAGTGCTTTTTGGGCTGATACTACGCCCTTTGCTAGTGCACAATTTTCATAAAACGATGGAGCCTATCCTAATGTTACATTATTACAATCTTAGATGAGGTTTTTATATTAAGGTTACACTACAAATCGAAATATCCGAAAGAAAAAAGATGGACACCAATACAACAGCTTGAAATGCAAAAGCGCTCTCTATCAGACGCCTAATTATAATGATTATGTGCAATGGCAATTAATGTTATCGAAGCGTGAAACATGTTTTGTGTCTTGTGCTAAACCGAAAGATTAGCTAGCCCCGCATTTTACATCAAATTATGAATAAAAAAAAAGAACTGAATATTTTCGGTGATTTAGTCGATTACTATTATATAACAACCACACCGAGTACATTATTAGGTAAAGGCTGATCGGTCATATACTTGCACCTGGTTAACTATATCGTGATAGGGGGTTCACACGGGTCACTATCAGATTATGGCAGTTAATATGCAGCAATACGTGGCTTTGTCAACAGTCGTAGGGCTGGTTCAACTATTTTAATACTTAAGAAGTATTTTTTCATATAGTTCACGAGTGGAAATTGTCTGAAAACGGCCTACGTGAATACATACAGCAGGCGTAACGTTCCATGTGTAATCATCTGTGTTGCATCAATAATTGTTTTTTTACGAAGGTGTGTCCATTTATGGGGTTTCTAAAAGGCGCTGGCGGCAACAGGTCGCCGTAAAAACCTGTTGATTTCTTGCAGGAATAACACTATAGGGAAGACATAGGAATATACTTATTTAATTTAGTCGAAATACGCGGTTCTATATATGGAAGTGGGCGTGGAAAGTGCTATGTTGAAAGGTGTCTATTCACTGTTTTTGTTAAGTGGGGGACCTAACTGCCTTCCTGTTGCTAGAGTTACATCATGAATTCAAAGTCAATAACTGAAAAAAAAGATAAATCATTAACGTTCAATCATAGACCTATCATTGTTAACTTTCGACTCTTCAATAGGGCAGTATTCGTCTTTTCAAACATGACTTCTTTAGAGTAATATGCTTTTTGTGATTCTGGACATGATTCATAGTGTAGTACTAAAACATATATCGAAATCTGCTAGTAACAAACCGTTTTCCGCACATTTACAGTGTAGTGACACTACATATTTGACATAATTGTAATCTGAAACACGCATGGAACTAGTAATTTTAGTGAAAAAGTTGCTGGTGATAAAACTTCCATCTAAATCTTGATGATAGTGTAATATATATATATATATAGTGCATACAGAGCGTCTGGTTACTTAGTGGATTTTATAATATTACTATGTTTGACCACTATTTCCTAAACTAAATATTGCTGATTATGGTTAAACTAACAACAAAATATTCATTATTATAACATTTCATTATTTCTTTCCGCCTTCTTTGTGTTTCAGCTTAACGAGCGTCCGGAACGATGGTATGAGATTACAAACGCATTGCGGTTTCCGGACAAATGTCCAAATAGTACGCTGGTACTTCGGCAGATTTATCAGCGCTATTTGGGAACCTACGAAAAAGTAACCTTCCTCGGTGAAGACCCCGACCTCGAGGTGGAAGATTCAGGCGAAGTAACCTCATCATCATTTCGTGGCGGGCGAAATTCGTCACGGGGAGGTGGGGTCAGCGCAAATGCCTTCGTAATTCAGGTGCCCATGTCATACAATCGGTAAGTTATCAAGAAATCTTTCGATGCGTGATTACAAATGTGCTTTACATTCCAACTGGCTCTGGAATCCTTGCCAACAGTTTCATTTTTAAATTTCGAGTGCATATAGAGAGAAACCGTTGAGTCGATTAAAGCATTTTAACTGAACAATCATACTTGAACTTACTCAGTCTCGTATATATGTGTGCATTAAATGAAGATTAACATTATTATAACAGATTAACATTATTATAACAACCTATCTGTTAAATCAGCTTGTTCAAGTTGATTTAACAGATGGGTTGTTATAATAATGTTGTTGTTATAATAATAATTCAGTAGTTCTACTGAATAGGCAAAAAAAGTAAAGAAAAACATTGAATCTACCCACTTTTCTTAATCACAATAATTCATAACGGGTCTCTACATCATGTCCGCGCTCTTCGTCTTCTTAGGCAACAGCATGAAGTCACCGATGGCCAACGAGCAAATTACGGCTTATCGACGCAACTCGCCCCGCCAGTATCACCGTTCGAAAGGCTGTGTTTTTCACTTCAGAGTGGCTTACCGAATGAGGAGACGTTCGCGTTAAATGTGTGCACGCTTTTAGCAAATGGCGGTCGACATGCCATGCAACTAAATAAGGCACCGCCGCGCTTAGTTGATCTCCTTGTGTCACAGGCTGGGTTAACAGCCGACGATGGTACGTTGCGGGATACCCTCGACGAATCGTGGCGGGCATGCGAGGCACGGCGGATGACGAGATTTTGGCAGGAGCACGTCGACCCCGCCGTCGGATTGTGTCTAGGACTACCCCCGCTAGATCGTTTTGCTGAAGCGGCCGAAAAAATTGTCGAGGAACGAGACTGCGTAGAGCTAATAGCCGAAGGTGGATTTATGGCTACGAGAGAGGCTCTCGAAGATGAGGATGATTTCTTCAACCTTGATAATGAGGTTAGTCCGAGAGACGCCGAAGCGCAGAGGGTGTTGCGCATAGCGCTGATCCTACATAACCTCAGCTTTGAGGAAGCGAATGCCCAAATACTAGCGCAGAACCAAGCGTTTCTTCGAATGATGATGCTGGCAGCGGTTAGTCGGTGGGCCAGTTTGCGACAGGTGGGGCTCGACTGTCTATCAAATGTTGCACCCCATCTACAGCTCAACGTACATGACGATATCGTCTGCCGAAGTTTGCTACGGCTCACGATCGATGGTACGTACTAATTAGGCCTTAGAAACTGTATAAGGGTGCGTATGTTCAGCGAACAAAAATAGCATCAATATAAGCTATTTTTTTATGGTAACACAGCAGTTGAGGACTTACATTTTACCCATCTTCTACATGTGCTTATTGAGGTTGCTGTTGTTATCGTTATCGTGTAACCGTTTCAGGCATCTTGAAATCTGAGGATCGGGGTTTGGTCACTCGCTGCCTCGACATCATTACCCATTTAGCCCAATGTGAAAGCAATCAACAGACGCTCGTCGCCGAACTGGACAGCTCGCTGCTTGAGCGCCTACTCGAACTTTTAACCGTTCACGATGTTCTATTGATAATTCACAGCCTTGAAACGCTGTATGCGTTGACCGAGCTAGGCGATGGCGTCTGCGAACGTCTGGTCGCTGTCCGTCATGCGATCGCTATGCTGGTATCGATGTTATCGTTGGACCCTATCGCGTACGGCCCTGGAGCTCAACGCGGAATGAAGATTGTGGAGCACTTTGATCCTCTGTTGCCGCCAGCAACGGCGCCACTCATTCCCTCAACATTATCGTCGCATCATGGCCATACGCAGCTAATGCCGGCAGTCGTACAGACGACGCATATGGCACCACCAGCAGCGCCCGTGCAACCACTCATGGGTCGGCCTATGGGACAGCCAAATGGAGGGATTGCGTCTGGAGCGCAACCGCCCATTGGAGCGACCCCGCCTGTTCATACTGTCGCTCCGTCTATGCCAGGAGGCGCCCCGGACACCGGTTCTGTGGGTGAGACGGAAGCGCTGGCTACAGCATGGATACGCGCGCATATCGAGCTGACGCCGGGATCGTCCGTAGGCCGTCAGGAGCTTTACGCTGATTACGTGAATTTCTGCTCGAAGGCTGGCCGTCGCAGCGTTCTTAGTGGACACCACTTTTCAACATGCATTCGAACGATCTTTCCACAATCAGCTCTCAAGGTACATGTTTAGTGTTGAAGGATTCGTTAGCTTGGCTGTTTGTGAATTAGTTTCACATGATGATTCCAAGATATGGAGGTGCTATATTAATGTCAATCTACGCGTATATATGAGACCAATTTTTCAGCAGTGTGCCAGTCAAAATAGTCGATTATGATTCGAAGAGCTTTGAGAAGGAGTGCGCGACGTATTTATTTGTTTTGATTGCCTGTAGATATATGTCCGAATTTATGCAATGAGCAAATAGATGGTCCTACATAGGATTATAACTATAAAACAATGTATCTTCCTCTATTAGGTGACTCAGGTGACAGGCCCTAACCAACAATTGAGCCAGGTATTCCAATATGAAAATTTGCGGCGTCGGGCTGTGCCTCTCACAGTAACTGTGACCCAGACCGGAGTAGGCAGTGCACAAGCGGGGGCGTCCACAGCCGTTGTAAACCAGGTACGTCCTTTGTCAGCTGTAAGACAAAAGATTTTTATTTTCAGCTACTTTTCCATATTGGATTACTTGGTAACTTGAAGTTCTTAGTTTAGAAGTACATCGAGAGCAAAATGGTGATATTTTAAAGAGACTTTAAGCAAAGGGCACTCGTTCGATTTTACGTTGCTTTGTAACTCTGTCAAATTTTTCTAACATTACATTATGGTAGCAACGTACGACTGCGTACATTGTACCCACTCACAATCTCTTGTTTGCGTTATTCCGCCAATAATTCAACTGTTTGTGCATCTGTGAATGACCCTTTTGCTGGGCTAGCTATTTAACGCTAATAACGCATCGTTAGTTTTTCATTTCCCCACGTTTCTACGATGCAACGTACTTTACTCATCGTAAGCCAAATAGCTTAACTTTACGAAGTCAATTTTGGTTGATTGATTGATAATTGACTGATGATTGCTGAATGAGACCTGCGCCAGCCGAATGGTTGAATTAATGTCTTTGCTTAGTCATTTCGTTAATTATTGTTTTTCTTTTGTATTAACATATTGTTAATAAGTTTCACATAGCTGCTGTTGTTGTTATCACTTGCATGCATCTTTGCATTATTTGCCATCACCAGCGCCCTGCTAAACATACACCGACTCACAATTAATTACAGGAAGGACGGCGTAGAAAAAAAGGCAAATCCGCATCATTTTTTTCCGACGTGATCGTAAGGTCACTATCGATTAATGATGGAGGGACAATAATATTAATATTATAATATTATATATAGATATATATATATATATAGTATTGTCTTTACTGTGTCTAGTTAAAATGGCTCTATCGGCCTGACCGCTACCCCATTGAGGCTATCTAGATTGCTGACGCTATCTAGTTGCGAAAGGATGTTTCTGCAGAAGGATTAAAAGACCAGCTCGTTGAAGCATTATAACGTTGAGGACAATGAAAAGCTGAAACGTGTAATATTGCCACCTTTTATAGATGTAGATAATAAACTAAAAAATGGAGTGATTATGTGTTATTTCTCTTCATCGGTTCGTCCAGTGATCGACCACACAAACACCGTTGAAGTTTCAATGAAGCCAGCTTATAAGCACCTACGAAGATACAAAAAGGCTATCCTCTGTGAGACTGTCTGCTAAACAGACAGCTGAGTCATGGTCCGGGCTTTCGCTCAAGCTACCAAACGTTCAGGACATGCGGATGTGTGAAGTCTCCTAATGACCACACCCTCGCAGGTTTACAGTCGTTGAGCTAACTGATTATATATCGATGGCCTAACACTACAGCGGCGTATTGCCTGCACGACAAAATGTTTTGACTAACATCGAATAACGTGGTATTCGGGCTGACTGTAATCTCCATTGCTGACTCACCTGTTATGTATCAGGCATAAACGACCTGCTGATCACAGTCAGAAGACTGACAATTATTGCGCTCATGGGATTGTCCAGTATTTATGTGTGTCTGGTTACTAGCGAGTCTGGCATTTGCACGCTTCTGCACACGCACACGTCTTCACGTAGACACGCTGTGCGTGAGAGAGTGGAAAGAGCCATACGATAATGTCCTGTTTGGTGAACTAAGAGAGGCATGTTTACTGTCTGATTAATTGATCAAGCCAAACGCGAACGTAAGGACCGGACATAAGCAAATCCCTTCCCCTCCACTGATTCATGATAAGCTTTAGCTTGCACAGCTTGCGACGTGCTAAAATAAGCCGTATGGGTTAACCTATACATATTACCTCCTCACATCGTCATGGAGTTGGTAATAATTGGTGCTCGCAACACGGTAACTTGGTAGCATTCCTCTTCATAATAACCTTAAATCTGTCGCTTGCCTTAAGTAGCTTGTTATAGAGCTAGTGGATATCGCAGAACAATCGCAAAGCATGAATCAATCGCCGATAGAATTTGGATGATGACGGATTCTGTGGACGTGTCTTAAGCATTCAATCGCAATGGATTCGGCTGCGTGCGCGTTTGCATTTGCCTGCATTCATCTTACACTAATCGACTTTGAGAAGAGCTAAAACGTACTCATTTTGTTTTTGAGAGAACAGCAAAAAAATTTGAAATCAGTTCGACGTTTGTATGAATACCCACGATATGACATGGCGTCCATCGCATCTCTCTCTGTGTTCGTCTATTGCTGACATAATTATAGCTCTCCGCAACAGCTATGAATACGCCGAACTCGACTCACACGATTTCCATCGCGTCGACACCTCCTAAACAGCTATCGATCGGCTCGCAATCGGCAGCGGCAGGCGTACTGGCTAGGCCAGTGGCAAGCACGTCCACAGCAGTGGACACCGGCAGTGAACCAACGGGGACTGGCCTTCCAGTTCCCGGTACGACAGCTTCTTCGGCAACTGTCGCCGTGTCAGTATCTGTGACTATGGCCCCTTCGGGGGCGACGCACCCATCAGTAGCAGGAAGTGCTTCTTCGGCGAAGCCCACGACCAGCACCGCTGTCGCTGCCATAACCTCCAGTAACGCGGCCGATCCGTCAGCGTCGTTCCTCGGGGGCAACAGCGGGGGCTCGGGAAGTAGCATTCTCAAGGCGCAACTGAGTGCGCCCAGGCAATGCGCCCAGCCGGGCTCCGTGAGCAGACAACCTTTGATAGCAGACGATGACGGCGCGGTTAAAGCGTCCGCTGGTCAGGGCGCTGCTACGAGCGTTGCCGGTAGCACCACCGTTCCGGGTATTGGTTCGGGTAGTTCAAACCTGATTAAAAGCTTACTGGCCTGTAAGGTAGGTCGCGATAGGTTTGAGCTTTTGCGAATGTGATAAATTGACGGTGACTGGCCGCAGAATAGGAGAATAGCATTTACTACCGGCTTAAAAACGCAGGCTATGGTCGTCAATATAATACGTTAAATAAATATCGTTTTACTGGTGGGTGAGGATACTGAGCGATGGGATCTGTTGGTGGTAATATACAAATATAGATTAACAAGCCTGTGAATAAGCAATTCCTCGATGTCCTGGAACATACACGGTTCTGTCAACATTATGCATTTAAAAGGAACCTATATACCCCAGGCAGAAGCTAGTGTCTACATAAGTACACATATGATCACAAATTCCATGGAAAGGACTTACGAACTACGATAAGTGTAAGACATTCTCTTTATGGCATGCACTCCTCACAAGCATGTACGGTGCGCAGTATACAGTCCAGTAATAAGAAATTTTGATTTGATTGCTATCACCTCTTCTAGGTCTCGCGGAATCTCCAGAAGGCAGCGCTGGATAGTGCTAGGGCGGCTTTGCCTGAAGGCGCCCAAGCTCCACCGACAGTGGCTGTACAAAGACCTCCGTCGACAAAAACCGCGTTGACACCGGGAGAGGTAGCATCTATTACAACAGCTCCGGTACTTACAGCCGCGGTCAAGCCCGAAGATGGCGCAGGATCTGTCGCCGGCGTAGGACCTCATGTGAACGGTGTCGCTGAGAAAGATTCTGCAGCCACGACGGGTGAGCCGCTTGCCTCTAGGGGAGTCGGTCCCGCATCAGAGGCCACAAGCGTCACGACGAGACCAACTGTAGGAGTGATGGTTACAGCGCCTGCGACGCCAAAGGCGAATGGAAACCACGAAACGGCTATCTCGAATACTACCTCCAACGCCAAGGTCTATAAGTCATCCCCGCTGCTCAACGGTCTCCTCGACAGGGGAACCTCACTCCAGCAGTCGCCGCTTCAGCGGTGTACCACCTCAACAGCGGTGAATGGGAACGGAGCCGTAGACGTTGTAATGACCGGAACGAATAGTAACAGCAACAACGGAACCAGCGTGCCTTTGGTTGATAGCCGACTATCTCTACCCAACGGAGAGATGCCGCTGGCCATGGGCACGACCACCTCAAATACGATGGAGGTCCGCAAGCGACGACTTACCTTCGTGTCTGAGGACTCGAACAGCCAGGACGCTACGCAGGTAAAGACTGTTGTCAATAATTATTGTTGTTATACATGTTCAACTAAGCCAGAAATCGCTTAAGTATTTGTTCGCCTAGTAGTATCGTATTTACTATGTTTCGTTTTCTGTTTTACCAGAGCACATTCCACTCAATCTTTAGGTACAAATAGTGTTCTCAGGACGTGACACGTACTTCCATTACACCAACCGATTTCAGGAAAGGCAGCAAAGCAGCTTATCGACCAATGCCAATTCGGCGCTATCGAAGCTGCTTCAAAACGGAACTATTGAGGATTCGAACAGTGGCAATCCGAACTCTACAACAACTTCCACAGCAATGGAAGTTACAACTGCAAGTACTGGCGGCAGTATCTTAAATAACAACAATAATGCTAAAAGGATGAAACTGATGCAAGATGACGAGAAGCAGCCGTTTCAGCCGCCTGTCAAGGTAAGTAGTATCTGCTTGTGTTAAAGCTGAATACCGAATTAAATCATAGCAAATTGCTCGTACTGTACAATGTGCATTCCATGGGACTGAACATTTGATTCAGCGATTTGATGATCATGGCGTGAAAAAACGTCCGAACGATGTATTTGTAGAAACAAGCTTTTCTAATTAATGTAAGGTTTTATTAGGTTAAAGGTAAGAAAACCCGATAAGTTATGAAATGCGTAAAATAAATAAGTAAAAAAAATATTTAAAATAAATAAAACAAGCAAGAAAATAAATTCACAAAAGTTTTCAATTTTATTGTTTCTGATAAGCAGCATACGAATGGAGACGTGAAAGCCAGGGAGACCGGTGTAGTTGCACTGGGCGGTAACCCCATCGACTCAAGCTCAACGCCCGTTGCCTCGGCTGTCACGGTTGCTACAAGCAATCCATCTGTTGTTGGCAGCGTGCTCGTTGCGCCGAAAGACACAATCCCTTTTTCAAGCCACCTTGAAGTATCATCACCTCATCAAGGCCACCAACAACAGGCTAGTCAACAAGAGGTAATCGAAGGCGCGAAGCAGCCTCATGAAAACATTAACAAGCAGCCTCAACAACAACAGCAGCAGGCTCTGCCGACCTGTATCGTCGATCCAGCACAGCAAGCCCAGGTACAGCCGCCACAATCAGCGCAGCCTTTGCTGCCGCAGGCTCAGTCAACAATACAACAGCCCAAGGTAGAAAACGGATGCCTTCTATTAGATTTGAATAGGATACGTGATTGAGAGAAAATCCTTATATATATTAATATATAATTGAAAGTTTTATCAAATTACTCAGCGAAGAAAGCACAAAAAAACATCGTAAAAGTAAATTCTTATATGTAATTGAATTAATTGTGTAGAAATGCGTGCTGGCCACAGCCTGTAGTGCTTCTGACGTCTGTGTTCGATTCAAATCATTCATCTAATCGTGTAACTCTTTTGATCTCCAGTTTCTAACGAAATGAATTTTTACATGATTTTGTTCAACTTTGACCTGCAGGAGGTTCAACGATCCGTGCCCCCTTCTCATGGTGCTGGCTCCGCGGTTGTCGTCACAGCACCTGCACTATCTGCTTCTGTCCCAGTTCCAGCGGCACCCGCAATCGAAAAACGGGTACTTCGCTATTATTGCGAATGGAAAGGCTGCGATCAGTCGTTTGGCTCCGCTCGCCACGTGCTCCTGCACGCAATCTATGCCCATGTAGGTTTGCGTGGAGGGTCTAACCCAGTACAACCACCACCCAATATGGATCCAGCTCGTGATAGTCTATTCTGCCAGTGGGGCGTTGGTGGCGATAAAGAATCGTGTGACGGCATGGCCCGTCGACGTCTCTCTCTCTGTACGCACGTACAAGAACGCCACTGTTCTGAGGCGCATCTCCACGTACAGGCTATTCGACGCCAGCAGATCAGCCAGTTCGGAGCAGCCAGTTTACCGGCTCCTGTTCAGCCCCCTCCACATCCGGGATACGCAGCCGACGCCGCTGCCCACGCTATTCGGCGGCATGCTGCGTCGTTCCACGCCTACCGGGACGCTGCCGACGAACGGGAACACCCGGTCACTCGGAGTGTGCGTCTGACAGCCGCGTTAATTCTGCGTAATCTGGCGCGACATGTGCCGTCATGCCGGTCACGTCTTGCGCAGTACGAATCCAGACTTTCACAGGTGGCCATGTCGGCTTTAGAGAGTTCACGTACAGTGGCGCAATGTCTCGCCGATTTGCATATGCAACAGGACTCGGCTGCTAAGGTGAGCCGAAAGTTGAGAGACGCTGAGATTAAGTAGAAGTCACTGAAAAGGGTTCTTGTCTATTGATTTCTAATGTTGTGTGGGTTTAAACCAACTCTTTGGACTCGTAGGTATCCGGATGTGATCACTGATCTAACGCAGCGCATAACGGCGATGCCGGATATATCTAACTAAATTTGCTTAGTTAGTATCACTGAACTGAGTGGGCCATCGTACGACACCTATTATTCGCTACAAGTTACTGTTACGAGCAATTACTAAACGCTGTTATCACGTTTGGATGGTAGCTGGGTCTATAGAAATGCTCGATGTGAATAGGCTCGAGCTGAATTACCGAAGAGCAGCATAAAAACTTGCATAGGCCACTGGAAACACTTCTAGATGAGCCTTTGTAGCTTGTTTCTAATGTGAACGTGCGTATTTTCTTATTACTTTGAACACACGTTATCGTTTTTCAGACAACGTTATCAATGGAGCATAGCCAGCTGTTTCAGGAGGGGACGCGACCCCGTTATTCTACGGACTAAAGAGTTAACACCGAAAAGACCAATTTATTGGAAAAAGATGGAGTTGAACTGCAAACGAAGATAACGACTGAGCCAACAAGCAACCCAGTGAATAACAGATAACGAAAAACAACGCACCCCTGCCAGCAATGTCATGAGATGCTTCCCCTTTTCTACTCCCGACAGCGGCGTCGTCGTAACTACCGATGTTGAACCGTTTGTGTACCATAGAGAGACTGTGCGCTAAACCTTTGACGTTACGGTAACGGATGAACTATGAAGTAGTACTATGTCAATACTTGTCTCAGTTAACCCTGTCTCTGCAACAAAGCTTGTATCATCTATATCTATGAGACTTCAAACCTGGGCTTTTTCATATTTCGATCTCTATCGGCTGCAATTTGTCGGCAGGCTCGATTTGGGGAGACTCAACCATTCTGTCGCAACGTTGACACCATTAAATTTTCTGGTTAATTCGCCTGCCTGTATTTCGAGTTGCCACTGGCGTCTCAAAACGTGTATATATATATATACATACATAACACCTATATACATATATATATATATATATATATATAAATGGTATATATATACCCAGATTTGTAGTACTACTATTAATGCTGTATGAGCGTTTGGAAACGGTGATTCTGCACGCAGTGTTTTCTACAAGCGCATAAAAAAGAAATTGCTATAATTTATGATTTCCTGGATGAAATCATTAAAGAATGATACCATTGAAACGGTGCGTTTGGTGACAATGCTCGTTATGGGCAGCGCCAGAGAAGATGAAACGAAAAAATTGTAAACTACATCACGAAGACGTGCTGTCATTAGTCAGAGAGAGAATACGTTATATGATGCTGATGAAGGACGAACTGCGTGGCAGAGGACCACCACAAAAGGGTATCGAATACCTCGGAATGTGTTTTCGTATCGAAATTGGGCACATAGCTGTGGGCCGTGTCACCATTGAATGAATGTTTGGATGTTTGTGTGTGCATGAACGTTGTACTTCTCGTCTGGGCGAAGCGATATAACCAGAGATAAATGCTGAATGGGATAAACACAGTATGTGGGGGAAGTAAACTGTAAGAATAGAGTACGATCACAAAACGCCTAGTGTAATTAATACCGAAGAGGAGGGTCTAACCTAGCCTGCAGGGGTGGCTAGTTTGGTGATTAAGCAGTGATGTGCACCGGTGGCTCGAATGAAATAGAAAATACTAAGGCGTACATGTTTATTAGATGGTGATACGAGGCGGAAGGTGGCATGCATTGAAAATAGCGGATGCAGAAGGAGCGATAGCAGAAGCAGTAGATGATGACACACGGCTAAATGTCAGAGATAGTAACATGAAAATTGGTATTCAGTCAGATAGAGCAGCATCAGGAAAGTTGGCTAGGTTTTTGAAAGCTGTGCATGCGTGCGTATTGGCGTTACGTCCAGTGGTCTCGTAGGTGGTTCACATAATAATGCGAAAATGAAAATATCTGGGTTGGGGTACAGTTTTGATTTTGGGGAAGTACGTCTATTATTGATGCAGCTGCAGCAGCTGTACAAGCAACAGCACTTAACGGCACTTAGCCTTGTCTGTGTGTGTACATAGCATATACATATGAATTATAAAATTCTACATATATATATATATATATATATATATATATATATGTGTGTGTGCGCGTGTGAAGAATAACTTGATTCATTGATAGCGTACAAAGTGTACGTTGAACAATGAAATAGGAAAATGATAAAGAAATGCTGCTACTGATAAGGATGCTGATGCTAAAACCAACAGCAACTACACGATGACCATAATGAACTCTTGTATTAAGAATAACAATGATAATGTACCCGGGGAACACTGGAGAGTGCACCGCAGATATAGGAAACTGAAGAAATCAACAACAACAAACGAACAGACATAGTGAAGCGTAACTAAGCGAGTTTTACGAATGACATGTGTGAAGACAGGAAGTCATTGTGAACGAAAAAAAGACGAAATAAGTGAGTGAGCAGAACGAACTACTGTTTAGTGGCCGAAATTGACCAACACAACGACTGTTTAATATCACCCCCATTGTGCAGGTGACAAAATAGAAGACAATAATACCCGGGGAAACTTTATCATAATGGCAAGACTTATTATTTGTTTAGGATGCAAGATGAAGCGCAAGGCTATCACAGAGATTTGTGGCAGAGGCCGTCGACAATTGTGCCCGATTTGAGTAAGTTCCGACGACCTGTGGAAAGGCAAAATTTGTACTGCACATAAAGGACAACTATCCCATACTTGAAGCAGGAATAAACACGTTTGATGGAGCAGCTTATGACGAATTGAACATTACGATTTATATGAGAAACAAAAGAACACCCAAATCTTTGAAAAGGGAGAACTCTAAAATATATATATATATATTTTTTTTTTTTTTTGAATCTAAATAGTCGATGCTTGTGGTATTTAAACCGAAATCGCTGCGGGGAGGGGGGGGTACAAAGCTAATGCTGGAATGACACCTTGTCTCTGCGCTTAGGGGTGAAAAGTAAAGTCAACTTGATGAGATTGGACTAATCGCAATAGACCATGGCCATGTAGAGATAAAAATCAGAAATGCGTGTGTTGTAAGTGTGTCTATATGGTGGAAAACAGAAGGTTTTTTGTGTGTAAATACGCCGTTTGTCGGCCACTTATATAATATGTACAGTATCGAGCAGATAAACAGCCTGTATTATTACGAAATTCTACAGTTTCGCTAAACGAAATGAGCGGTTTGAGGATGTGACGGCGATTGTGTGAAAAACAGAACAAGCGAATGTAATCTAGGTAGGTAAAGAAACGATGGCTTCAACGGGAAGAGATGTGTAACAGTGATTTCCGAAAGGTTCGAAAAAAAAGTTGGGACGCCGGTATAACAGTTTTTTTCTGAGACACCTAATAATACGAGATGGCTGGCTAAGCTTGTTTATAAGTAGATTGTTTACGGAGAGATCGTTACGGATAGAATGGCCAGTCAGGACTGGCGGAAGAACCAAATGTGCGATGGCGGTGGTGATGATGAAGGAAGAAGCTATTAATAGGAATTTGTTGGAAAGGATGGGGACCAGAGAAGCTATTAAACGCGTACAATGCATAGAGACACGAAGAGTTCGAAATATTTGAAGGTGATAATGGACTCAATCTTACTTTCATAGAACAGACTCATTCCTGTGTCCACTATCAGCTGATTCTTGGCCACCATCTTGTAAATCATTCGGAAAGTTTGTCAAAAGAGAACTATTTAATGATTGGTATTGTACATGTATTCATAAATCAGAACATGCTCGAATGTGTTCGAGAGTGAATAACGCTTGCTATGAAGGCTGGAAATAACTACACAACAGACTGTTTGTTCAGAATGCCGTTCCATGAATAAGTAATTGGCTAACTAGAATGCCGACCTGATCCGTTGATTGATTGTAAATGGAGAAACAGTTGCAAGATCTGTATATACGCGTTTCGGATTGTCGCATAATGGTGTAAAATGACCACCTAGGCGTGTTGCTATGGAAAGGCAACACTAACGAAAGTTATCATGCACCAGTGCCCTCGGCCAACAGAAGAGCCGAAATGGAGAAAAGTAGGTCGGTGAAGCCATTTTTTTTCTGAACACCTGTTACCACCTTTCTCAATTTCGATAGGCAGGATCGTACTGTTTCCATTTTGATTTGGGATACAGAAAGAATCCTGTATGTATATGCAGTGCTGATGGCCATATTGAGCTAGTTACCTAAGCTCACGAACCACATATGTAGAGGTGCTGAGGCTCCGGGCTTAAATATTACAGGAACATTTAATTGAGCAAATTTAGCATCATCTCAGTCAGTGGCTTTATAGACACCTATATGAGCTACTTTGAACCTTCCTTCTTACTTGGCTCTCACGGAAGGTGCAACGGTTACATGAATCACGCGATTCTTAATAAGCGATACTAGCCGGAGAGTGGCATTTACGTCTTGCTGGGCCTACGATCCATAACGCTATTGGAGAAGACAACACGCGAATCGAAATCGACCAGAATCTAGTTCTTTTGGGCAGTACTTGCAGCGTCTCTAGAGCGCTGTCCTTTTTCAAACATATAGTGTGTATGGTATGTGTGTCGCTGTATGTATTTGAACGTGAATTCGTGTGTGCATGTATAAATATTGAGACGATATTGTATGAGGAAATGTGTGTTATGAATGGCTTCTGCCGAATGTGTCTATTCTGGGTAATGAAACAATGGATGAGATGTTGTTGACGCAGCAGAAACCGAAAAAGTGACGTGAGTGTAAGCATTGGCGCCGGTAATAAGGAACACTTTATTATTATTCTACGGTCTTGGGTTTCTAGCATCGGTATTGGGTCATCATATCAGAGAATGAAATCAAATTGAATGCATTTCTTTCCAAGTAATAAATGTACCTTTGTACCCCGTTTACGTTCATAAAACGCGAGGAGAGCACGGTAGACCGGGGCGGGAGGTCACATCCTGGCGGCTTTCGGAGCTCACCACATAGCATACTTTTTAACGAGTATCTCTCGGGATTGATACGTGCATTGAGACTAATTAGGAGAATTTTTCTTTAAAGACAGAAGATGTTTTCGATTTGCGGCCTTTTTAAAGGACCTCAACACACTGTTGATTTAACGGTACCTAGTTCTTTTCTATTGAAACGAATCACCACCGCCCATTCGGCTAATAATATCCTACATTTGGGACTACATTATTTCGTAATATCAAAGGGAAATTTGGCCGATTTGGTTATCGTCTTGCGGCTCTGTCGTCGTTCGAGGCCTCGAATAGTGCCCAGTGTTTATTTTTGAAAAAAAGCTAAATCGTCTTCATTGAGCAGCGTAACAGCTGTTATTTAACAGTCTTCACTGTTTATTAAAGCAGAGTACAGCCGAAATGTCGCCTCCGTATCGCTCGCCACAACATGATGTTATCATGTTAGTTCGAAGGAAAAACGGTTTTTATTAGTTTATAGATTATATTATTATAGCACATATTATGATGAATAGGCTATGACCACATGCCGTAAATTCATTACCCAGGATAACCACATTTGGCAGACGTAGAGAGGCAAACCGCTATAGACATCCACACTCACTTGGCACAGCAGATGGAAAATACCCATTTACTAAGCGGTGCATCTCTTCCCCCACTTTCCCCCGTGGTTATACGGTATATTATCATTGAATCTTGGTAGTATATTTCACTTTGTGTATTACAATGGTTATGTTTATTACGAAGAGTAAATTCATCGTATCGTTAGAACGCAACAAATGTAGCTTATCTTCTTCGTCTTTTTTGTATCATTTCTCTCATCATTCACGAGTCGATAGCCAGTTAATAAGTCAATGAACCAATTGATCAGCAGATTGGCAGCCAATTGAACGGTTAGCCTGATCTAACATCTTGTTTTTAAGCCGAGCTATTTATAATGACAAAAAAGCAGACAAGTATGCGGGTACGAGGCTAAATGAAAGTACATAAAGACGACGACACAGTACAGAACACGATATGTACACTACTAGATAGTAACGATAATAATTATAATAATATGGATGACTATATTAATGATGATGATGATAATAATAATTATTATTATAATGGTAGATACATCTATATTGTGTGTGGGCGAGGAAAACGAATATGAAGCGAGATAAAATGGTTCTACTAACTCGAGAACTTAACAACAAAATAGACACAGGAAGACGAAAGTAACAAGTTACGTTGTGTAGATTGGGCCCTGGGAAGAGCCGAGTTGATTAGCAAACATGGTGTGCTCGTTCCGAAAGGGATACGAGGTAGTTGAAAACAAATATATTGTTTACTATTATCCTTATTACAATAAAAATATTAATAAATATATTGATGGTAATGATGATAGAAGATTGAGCACGGAATGAACCGGCAACTGAGAAACAGCAAGTAAAAATAGGGAGACAATAAAAATGGGACAATAATTATGATGATGAGACTGACCACGTGGTGAAGACAGCAGCAAACAACAACAGCAACAATACCCATAGCATTAGCAGCGACATATTATTTTGTAAAATAAAATAATTAAAGTATAATTTCCGTTAAACGTGTGTTCATTTCATTACTCCATGCAAATAGCCATCCATGTCGATGAACGTGATAATACTAAAAACGATACCCTTTCATTAAACAAATTTCACTCTATGATTATCTATAAACATTATCTAATAACAACCATACGCTGATATTAGACTAGAAATTTTGACCGGGTTAATTGTGCGTCATAGCTAGAGTGAAGTAATATGCACAAATATATATGTAATCAATGCATATCAGAGCATTCTAGTAAGGCGCACCCAATTGATTTACTCGGTCAGTGAATATAAATGTTCTCTCCAACCTCGCAAATTTCTGATAATAGATTAAGCGCACCTGCGAAAAATTTGATAAATTACCACAATGCTCCTAATGGATTCAGCTATCTGTGTTGTAATACCGAAGTTGAGTAGGCCGTTACGTTATTATCTTACCAACACGGAATTTCTCCCCTACCGATTTCATTTTGCGCAAGTCCCTTGCTTTGAGCAACGTCTGAATCATTTCCTACTAACTGATAAGTATCTTCTTTATGAACAAAAAATTCGTTCTTGTCTAAGAGGTGAACGGCATGTTCTTTACATGACAGAACACTGTAACCAATGTGAACGATTTTCTAAGCGTGGTTAAGTGGGGATGACACTGGACGAAAGTGGCCTCGATGCAGTGTATCTTTAGGTTTTGAAGTAGACTTGTTAGCTCACCTCTCCTAACACACGCCAATGAGTTGGAACAATTGATGTGTTTTTGTAGCAAAATTCTAAAGCTCTGGGTTCCCTTTGAACACTTGGTCAGACCAGGGTACCGAATCTTCCTTTTTCTTTGCCCCGCTTCTTTCCAATGCCCGTTTCCTTTCCCTTTTATTATGTGCCTAAACAAATTCGTTAAATGCGTTTAACGTCCGACACTTCAGCCTTTAAGCATTGTTTCAAACAGTTACTTCCAGCACAAGACGCAGTGTGTCTACGCCCGGATTCGAATTTAGACGTCCACATGTCGCTAAGTTTAGCATGGAAACACGTTGCTCATTACGCTATTACGCGGGTTTTAGCAATGCTAAAAATCTAGGTTCGCGAACTTGTTCTATCCAAAACGACTTCATAGGGGGCGCTTGAGACGGAAAAGCTGTGGCTGTATACGTTTATCTCTAAAGGACAGATTCCGTCTTTGTTCTACAAAGCGTGTTAATTTAGATGGTCATACACCGAGGCAGGCAATTTGTTATCCTATTCCACGTTTAAAAACAACGTAGCACCGCCGTTTACGGCCAGCAAGACAGACTTTACTGTAGCTATTAACCCGCGTCATTTGTATATACGTAATCAAATATATATTTCTGTGAAAATTGTGTTGCCTGAATGACGTATTCTCAGTTTGTATTGCATGAAAGACTTTGTTTAAGCTATATTGTGGAGCACTGTTCTAGCTATTAAAGAATAATTGGAGATTCGACTTCACCGTGATTATAAATATAATTGGTTTTTTATGTTTACACATGTTTAAAAATAAAAATTCGTCTAACAGTAAAATTATTGCGGCACAAAGCCCACGGATGTATTTACTGGGACCGATACACCGACATGGTCTTCCCACAGTCGAAAGAGTTTTAGCCGTTCCTTTTACGACAGATTTCAGTAGTGCTGTTCAATTAGAATCAGTCCAAAAACCCATCAGGCTAGCCAGCTCAGTGGAAATGATCTGACAGAGACCGAGCACGACTAGTTATTGTGCCTACATTCATCGTTGTCTCTAATGTTACCTTTCGGATTTCCATTAGAGCATCAAGGAGTGCCTATGCCCGCCCGCATTTCAACGTAAAACATCGCTTTGCTTCTGTGTTGGGTCCACAATGGCACCGCTGCGGCGACAAACACAAAAATTTCAGCCCACACAATGAGATCCACCTAAACGACTGGGCAACACTGAACACGCTGGGCATGGACTACGATAGGGTCGAGTCGAATCTGCGGGTCGGTTGGTTAATTTAATTATAGCAGGTTCCTCCAAATGATATCGTTTTTTAATTACATGGGTTTGCATATTGCACGGACTAGCAAAATGATCAAATTGTCATTGATTTTATTGATGTTTTGTAATCTTCAGGCGTGTGATGATACGACGTAATTTTGAAATTCGAGTTATGCATGCAAAAGAGATTTTAGATGACCCGTCTGCTTGTAGTATTCTAATTCAGTATCCTTATATAGCGTATTGCCAACATTTTATTTATGCTACATGTTTTATATTTGCTCATATTATTCTAATAGGATGAAATATTGTTTTACGTGCACGAAAAAAGGGTAACAGCGGGGTAAAATCCAAGCCTGCAGTTAAGAAGAAATTGGTTTGTTGTTTGAAAGAGGGTGAGCCAATAGTTGGGAACATATTTGGTCTATGCAGTACGACCTTTTTTTCGGGACTGAACGCTTTGTATTAAAAGAAACTTGCGAGAATTATTTATAACCCGACAATATTTAGAACGACATGTTGCTATTTCTTCTAGGACTGTTCACAAACATCATATTATTTATTTTTTATACTTCTTAAGAGTTTAGTCTATCGTAACGTAATGTTGGTATATTTAGGCTGGTACAATGCTAGCAAGTCAGCTACATTCCATCGATTGGACACAAAACAAGTCAAAACGGAACTTCTGGAGGTGGTACATGCACATTGGCATTCTAGTGGTTATAACACGTATTAGGTCCCGAAATTCAATAGAAATAGCGTTTGGGTGAATGGCTGATTTACATAATTCATAGCATAACAGAAAGTCAATACACACTATGTATGAAATTATGCCTCTTGGATTACCTCTATGGGCCGTACTTTCTTGTCTTAGAGAAACTGATTAATTATTATACCCTAAAATCCAAGTTTTTCAAATAGCCATCTCATTATCAAATAACGTTTCATGCGTTGAACGTATGAAAAAAGGTTATAAAATGCTGTTTAGTAATGATATTCCATATTTTTTCTTATTTTTTATCGAAATTGTTGATCTTGACCAGCGTCGGAAGAGGAATAATGAAGACCTTTTCTGCACATATCGCGCTTCAAGTGGCCTTGAGTAAAAAACTTGTAATTTAATTGCAACTGATTCTTCTTATTTAGAATTAATTAACTTCAGTAACTACTGTGCGTATTTTGCACGTTGCTAACGCCTATAGGATCGTAGTTTTTTCTACAAAATATATGGGATGGCTAGTAGTACGTTACTAGACAGAGGCTCTACTTGAACAGTTGCTAAATGACTTAACGCTTGTCAATATTAATAGTATCGATTCTAACATAGGTTTCATGAATATATTTTGGATATCGCATTGGCGCTAACCGCTGCAGACTACACAATACCTAGAAAAATATGCCGTAGCTTCGACGGACAGCTCGACCATTGCATCTGCGGAAAACTCCTGAGAAAAATGCACGCGGAATATTTCAAGCACCGAGACCTCCGCTCCTGAAAAGACGTTTTTCATAATGACTTACCGCCAAATCAATCTGGTGACATAATTAAAAATTGAAACTTGATCTATAAACATAGAACAATGAATGGCCATCTGCGCTGTGCTGTAAGATATGAAATTATCGCAGCACTAGCTTAATTTAATAATCGAGATTCCGAGAACACCATCTCCATGCAGTTCCGTATGGGTACGATGCTTGCGTGGTCTGACATTTCCGCTTATATATGTGCGTGTTTATAGCGCTATTTATGATTAGTAAGCGACGCTCCACAATAGGAATCAATGTGCCAGCGGATAATATTAGGATCATACTTATTGCGTAAGTAAAGATAAATTATACATTAAGCAACGTCTGCATTGTAGGTATAGCAATTGCATCGCCATCAATATCATTTGCTCTTAGCAGCAGAATCACCGAAGTCCAATTAGACTCTTCTTGTCTATGGTACACTCATGGCATAGTTAGACAAGCGCAATATTAAACCGTGTTCGTTGTCTAGCTAATTTAGTTACAGGGCCATGGGCGGTTCAAGACTGTTTCTAACAAAGAGTTCATTCAAACGCGGTCTGCCAAAGCAACATGGCATGCTCAGTACGAGACGGAATCGTTACCTCAGTCATATTTCTCGTTGCATCAAAGTCTAATTCAGTTCTGTCTCGTTGCTGCTATAGCTATAATATGAAACACCCTTAGATATTAACCAACTATGGAATGAAAACACCCAACACTTATCTTTCCTGTTCCTTTCCATTTGCACATTTGCATTGTTTTTATTCACATGTAAAAATAGATTTGAACGATGACGTATATATATATATATAATAGGTACATTGATAGGAGCTTTAGGCTGGTTAAGCGCACCCCAAACTCTTTTCGTCTTCCATCCATTTTCCAAGTGCTTCCGTTCTGTAGCATTGGATGGCTTACAATACTTCTTGTCATCGTGAATAATATACCACCTCATATATGCGTTCACTGTTAAAGACAAGAAATTGGTTATGAACCATCGAGAGCCCATTATCCTTACTCATCTGGACAATAGTAATGTAACATAGGCATGGCCCCAATTATTTCAGGCCTAAACGTTCGCAAGTTTTTGTAGCAGTCGTTGTTGTTGCCGTCACAATTATATTTGCTATTTCCTCTTTATAACTGTCCTATTTAATCATAGGTTACTTAATCACGATTATCGCGCACAATCAGCACTAATGCATTCAATACATTAACGAGCTATAATAAAGGTTTGATTAAATTATTCTATATTCAGATCGTTCAGTTCACCGTTCAGATTTACCCTGACTCGTCCGCCGCGACGTCGGGTCGTGTGGTCTTGATTTTTTTTCTCCTATATTAGCGGTCATCCTCACTCTAAATAAAAATTGAATTTATTTAATATTAGTAAATCTCTACGGAGCACGGGACGAAGCGATACATACGAAGTCGTTGCTCCTTTCTGTCGAGTTTTTTCGCGCAAACTTCAACTAGTTTCTCCAGAGACTTTTTCTTTCCTTTTTTCTATCAACCACCGTACCCGTTCTATACACGCCTTCTTCGATTTGCCATCGACCCGACTTGCGATTAGATCCCATCTGCCCTCAGTCCATTTAGGGAATGCTACCATGGCTAATTCGAGCTGTTTCTGCTGGCTCGCTGTCCACGCCGTCGGATCGGAGTCTGTTTCTTCAGTAGAACCGGCGCTAGTCTCATCATAATCACCGTCATTATCAGATTTGTTTTCTTCATCGTCGAGCTCCTTTGTTGAAATCCCACTTTCGACAAACAGCGATTTACTGCTGTTCTGCTGATCGGGTATGACGTTCGTCTTGACCGTGCGCATCGACTTGACCTTATCAAGGATGTCTTGCGGGGAGCGGGTTAGCGCTTCGGCGATTTTCTCCCAGCGGTCAACTGACCCGATGGGGTATTTTTTGAGCAAACGAATTAACGTCGTTACCTCGTTATCACCCCAGGGCCCCTGCTTGATTCGCTTTGTCTCTAGTTGTTTGTCGTCTCCAGTCGACACGTTGGCCACAACCGGGGCAGTTCCATTTACCACTTCTGCAGCCTTTACTGGTTGTCTTTGGCGGGGTGTCCTTTTGGGTTTCATTGATTCATCATCTTTTTCACTTCCCTCTTCAACAGGTTTTTTCTTGGCCGCTAATTCCTTTACGCAGCCTGGTAGTGCGACGAAAGCACAAAACAGCTGATACGGTAGTCGAATAAACCAGATATCCTTGAAACTCGGCGCAGAGATGCGCGACATGAGTTCTTGCCGAATTTGTTGAATTTCCTCCTCAGCTGCTTTATTCTTTTTTGCATTCGTTGAACGTTGTTTTTTGCGTTTGATCGCCTCATTGACATTAGACTGAATAGTGAATTTTGCCTCCCAATACGACGCCCACATCCACAAAGTCTGTGCGACTGTGATAAGAATTGACATCATGACACTCATTTCTAGCGGGCCCATTTTGCGCGCTTTCCGGTAGTACCGATAGTACATACTGCGCGCCCAGTCAGGGATACCGTACTGTAGAATTTCATGGTACTTTGCACGTTTTCGCTCGTCCTTTAGCACTTCCATAACAGCGGCTATCTTTCGGAATATCTCGGGCGCTTCCGGATCTGCATTTCGATCCGGATGGTACTGAAGCGACAGCTTCCTATAAGCTTTCCGTATGTCCGCAGTAGTCGCATTCTCGGAGATTTCTAGAAACTCGTAGAAATTCTGTTTGACGTCTTCGACAACGTCGAATAGATCCAGATCCTCGACAGTTAGGTCGGCTTTAATTACAGTGATTTCACAGAAGATTAACGTAACTAGAAACATGAGCTTCATACTGATTAATAGATGAATTCTCTAAGGAATGAAATTAAGATGAAGTTATTTATCGCTATAGATAAACGCTGAGTTCAATTCTTTGGCCTGGTTCACAGCTACGCCATCTGGATGGCTACAACCTAATCGACGTCCTCCTAGATATACTACACGTCAAATCTGATGCTTGATGCCGAAAATTTTTAGCCTTACGACACGAAACCGAATATCACTGTTCGAACGATGCTGAAATGTAGCACCATTCGAAAGGCGTAGTTGGACACAGACGGAAGCGGTTGGACACGCGGCCGGAGACCAATTCGCACTATTGGTTTTGCCGCGCTTCTCGTCTCCTCGCATTGACTTTAGAAAGATTAGCTTACAATAACTACCTGTACTACTAAACAGTAAGCATGCTTCCTATATAACATACATTAAATGTGATAATCATATTTTTGGAAATTTGTTCAATTAAGTAATTCTAAGAGCATTTGTGGTGAAACACTAATTGACAAACTCACATTAGGTATAAACCCATGCCCGTAGTTACATGGGTTGGGCGGTATGTTGCCGGGACTTGAACTAATGGCCCTTGGACTCTTTTACCATATATAACAATATGGGAACTTCTGTCGCTTTATTAATTACATTAGCGACGGCCGAAGCCTTAGCAGGAGATTAACCTAAATATAAGACCAAGACAAAAAAACTTCAGAGGCCAAAACATATTGTGTTAAAAAATTTGTACCTGTTTACGCTAATTATTGTGTAAATTTTCAGGCAGTCAGATAAAAATTTCCGATAAGAACAGGAACGCCGCTGATATCATTGCTGTGAAGAATAAACATATGATTTGGATGCAAAATTCTTTATATAAAGGATATATATTGGCTGTCAAAAATAGAACTAGTTCCTTTACTTGGTCCATTCGAATTGAACAAAATACCTGGATTCGATAGTTAGTTAGTGCTAAAAAAAAAAGGGCAATGCATTTATTTCTTTCAGAAGCGTTTACTAATGAGGATCGTATAACCTTATTACAAGGACGTTCATTATTCTTAAAAGCTGTGTCATACTGTTGAAACGAAAACAACCTTTCTTCTTTAATTACCGTCGAAATGTCGCAACTTACCATGTACATGTAGAAATTTTATGGCCCTATCAATAGAATAAAAAGTTCAACAATATGGACGGGTTTCGTTCCGTTTTGTGATAGCGGTTTCAGGTTGAGAAAACCATATTATCATATTCTAGTTATATAAGTGTAACCTTACTTTTTAATGATGAGTTTTGACAATCTTATCTTATTAACATGATCGAATGACATTTTAGATAGCCCGTATGAACTACAGTTACACTGTATCATCAATAAACACACAGTATATTCAATTATTTTAAATACTTTGCTTAACATTTTTTTTATTAATAATCGTCAAAAAATACATTGCAACTTGTCTATAAATCAACATTTTTCTGTTTAATAAATAAATTCGCACGTCAACCAAAAAGGTCTGACCCGGTTTTTTTGGCCTTCGCCCAAGCTTCTTCACGGGTTTGCTTTTCCTCTTCGGACGGCTCCAGGGAATTGCCATCAGCATCTAATTTCCCATTGAGATAATCAATCTCGATTTTTTCTGTATAGATAGCCTCAAACAGGTCCTGCAATTAGAAAACAAATCTATATCTTCTGAATGATGATTTAGTAAAAAAAAAAAATGTACGGGTTTCACAAGAACAGACTAACGATCACGAAAAGCTGGAACGTTGATTGACGGACGAATTTAGAGATGTCAAACATTTTTTGTCGAGTCCAAGCTTCAAATTACAATGGATTTACGAAAGCTAGACTTGGCAGAATTAATTAGTTCCATCAGCACCTTTTTTCCTAATAGATCAAAAATCCCGAAAAGTCTGCTCGACTAAACTATTTGCGTATTTATTTTTTTCATAGAATCCCTAATTAGGCTCTAACGAAACAGCATGTTTTATAGTAGCTTAGTGTATTAGTAGCTAAAAAATAAAGCACAATTTATAATGAGTAGCTTCCAATTACGCAATTCTGTTGTGCGGTATATAGGAATGCATTCGTCCATTATGAATTTTTCGGAAATGTTCGTGCTAACAACTTAAGAACCAAATAATCAGTACAAATCTAAAAAGAATGAACGAAATAAATAACAAAATGGTACTATTAGAAAGCAACACAGTACCTCGGCGGTAAACGCACTTTGCACGACATCGGGAACGTTGTACGATACGTAGGGCTTAAGTTTGAAACCGTCAAGGTTCGGAACGATAATCTCAGGGATTAACTCCGGTTCGATCTGTTTTGTCCCGTAAAGAAAGGGCATTCGCTGACCGTATGATTCATCTTCAAGATCTGGGTTCTCTCGATCATGGATCAAACCGCGTTTCGAGTTTGGTATCCAGAATTTGCGAAAATTCTTTCTGCCAAGACGAGCCGTCGACGTGCATATCCCCCGAACAACTGTGAGTCCGGTCATTTTTGTATGACCTGTTTTTCGGTCTTCTTTTCCACCTAAAAACACTGCATACAATTTGTATCCAATGCGAGAATGGTGACGCTGTACAATCAGCAAGACTGAAAAGGCGTTCCACCACCCAGCCCTAGTGTTTATCTGTTAATGATCGGAACACTCGCGCAGAAAGCACCGTTGTCTTTGTTAAGTGTTCTTAATAGAACGAAGGGTTCGTAGTATTGTCTGACAACACGCATGCGTTCAGTCACAAATTCCGATGAGTCCAAATACGGCCGTTGGCGGACCGATTTGGACAGACAATTTAAAGGAAAACGGATTATTATTGACAAATTCGCCGATTTCTGTCGTGATTTATTTACCGATGGTCAGCGGAGAACAAATCTATCAACCTACTGGTTTTTCTCAGCGTTCAGATTGATGCTAGCATGATTAGTCGCGACCTGTCAAATGCATGAAATACCGCAGCTGTAAATGATAGAGGGGGAAAGAGGACTCAACAAGTCGGTCGTGTATAACCAAAATAAATCGAACAAAATGCCGTTGTTACAACTACAATTGCCCAGAGTAAATTAATTTATGTAATTACGTTTCGGATGCGAAGAAGTTAACCGTATTCGTGGCTGAGTGTTTGTTTGTTAATTTTTCAAAATAATAGTACTCTGTATTTAACAATAGGCCTTATATACCCATTTATAAAAAGTTATGAATTGCTAATTCAATAATAGGAATAATAATAATGTAATGCCTCGCGTGAAACACTCGACCGAGTTTTGCTGTACTCATCCCCGCTGTGAAGTTGAGGGCAAAGCGCGCAGATTTGCCAAGGCAAGTCTTCTTCGACAGGCAAGTAACTTTGAGAATTAAACCATACTTATGTCAGTGATGGTTATTTCTGTGGTGCTTAGCTTGGTTACATTTTTTTGCTTGCCGTAACTGAATTGTGCGCAAGTGGTAAATTACATATACATACATCAACTATGATAGACAGAGTAAGTTTAGGGACGCAAAATATGTGATAATAAGAGTTAGTACCACTGATGGAGTATAAACAGTATAACTTGTTCGAGCTAATTTAAATCATTGTGGGCAAGTTCTTCTGCGCCAATCGATGTTACGGCTTAGTGGGACATGTTGACTATACACTAAGCAACTAATCGGTTTTCGATACAGTATGAAATGCTATATTGCTGCCATATAAATGAAATAAATAATAGAAATTAATGAAACGAATTCATCAGTTTTAATGACCATAATGCAGAAAGTCAATTGAGAGTCAAGATGGAAAAGCTAATCCGCAATGTAATTATTGAAAACACCATGGTAACATTTTACTTCGTTTTTCATGTACTCCTTGCATATGTTTAGCATCAGTTGAAGGTTCACGCCGAAAAGACGCTTAAGTGTCAGCACTGCTCAAAGGCGTTCTCTGTTGCTTACCTGCTTCGGCAACATGAGATCGAATGTAATACATCCGTGACATGTAAGGCTTGCGGGGCCATATTCGCCTATCAAAGTTCACTAAAGAGGCACTACAAAACAGCAGATCATGGACCCACGTCCGGTTTGTCATCGTAAGTATACTTCGTCACCATAAAAATCCGCTCTAGGCACACTACGCTCGCTATTTAGGAGCATGACCTCAGAGACTGTGTGATATGCAAAATTTATGGTCTAGAACATCGACTTTTGAAATACGCGCATCGAAGCTAGTTGTAATGCAAATCTTAACAGTCTACTAGAAATTGTAAATTATTGAAAATTGTTGTTATGTTTACATTATTACTGTTCTTATGAAAAATTAGAGATATATCCGATGTCGAACCTCATTCACAAGAAGCGGATCTGCTAACGAAATTTTGCCACGAGGCGATGTCGTATATGATTGAGTAAGGTTCGACCCTACAAAACGATCATATGGAGATGGTGTGCACTTTGCAAGCAGTGATTTACATATATTTGCTTTGTTTTACTGTCACTGTTTTCAGGGGGCAGCCAGTATCGAAATCGTTGTCATCAAAAAAGAACTTCCAAAAACCCACCATCGTCACTATTCTGCCCCTTCACATTGTGCCAGTCTATATCCCTACACCTGGTTCGACTGACGCATCTAACATGGTCAACACTTACCGCAAAGAAAGGCTTATCCTACCGAAAAGGGTTACCAAGAAGGCCGCATCAGTTCAGGTTGCTCGACGCATTCAACCCAAGCTAACAGTATCCACCCAAGTGTCCTCTTTGGACTACGACCACTATCGTATGGGGCACAAAGAGTCACAAGCTTGTGTCGATGCTACAAAGACGCTAATATCTGTGTCGACATCAACCGTAGCCGAAAAACAGATCTTCGCCCCTTCGATTTCCACCCAAACCAATTCAAGCACTATGTGCAATGTTGCTGTTGGAATTGACGAAGTGCTCGATGATCTCCAGAAGCTATTCGAAAAATCGTCAACTAACAGCCAGATTACCTCAGAAATTTCTTCGGAACAACACAACTTTGCACAGCAACAACTCCAGGGTGACCAAAATCAGCATAATTCAGCGCCTCAGAGTGACTACAGCCATCCCTCAGATATCTTACGGGACGTTTCATGTTCTCTTACTGCTACGACAAACTTCCACCACGCAGAAACCCAGACTTATCAGCCACGCTTTGCTCATACGCACATACAAACTTCGTATTATGACAACGAGGCGTTTGATGGAAGCTTTCTTTCCAATAGCGCTTCGATTGTCCCAAATGCCGCCGCACACCAACAGCGGGCAAGGGAACCTGCTGTTGTTCATGTAGGTGTTGGAGGACCGCCGTTCGACGAGAGGATTTTCGGCCACATGGAAGTTCAGACGACGTCGTTTGAGCCACAGGTGCAGAATTTCGGCATGCAGACCGCTCTCAATTTTGCCGGAACTGTCCTCAACGGACAGGGCAATATTGCTGAAACTCAGACATTATGCGTTTCGGCACTCGATGGCTTTTCGCAAACCGGAAGTATGGAACTATCATCCGTGGAAACGCAGACTATTGAACAATTCTTTAATAGTTTAGAGAATCCCTAGGAGAGGTCGGTCGAGAAAACCACTTCGAATAACCATACCTGTATAATTTTAGAAAAAGTAGTGACTAATGCAAGGGCATGCAAACACATCATATTGGTTTTTGGACAAAAATGAAAACAATGGTAAAATCACAACTAGTTTATAAGCAGGGTAGCAGGTTTTAACGAACACGCACGAGAAGGCAAAAAGTCAAGAAGACTGAAAGGTAAATGAAGAAGTGTTTCACTGATGTTGATACATCCTCGCTGTCGCGTAGTAAAATAGGTTGCTCGGTGAATAAACTTGCCAGCAAAGCTTGTTGATTTTGCTATGTCCATGGCTACGTTTTATTGTGTTCATTATCTACCTAGTAAATCAATATCCCTTAAGTAGGCTAAGGGACTTGCGTGATTTGATACACGAACATCTTGGCCTCTAAATAAATGTGAGCTTGAGTCCGTTTCTTTATCTTTTGCCTATTCTAAACACCACAACCTGATTGCAAAGCACACTAATTACATTTATAGCTTAACCAACAATCACGCTATGTGATCAGTTAAATTCAATGTTCAACAGAAACCTGTAACTTCTTTTCGTCGAGCCATTTAGTTAAGAAAAAAGGTTATGTTGCAATGGTTACTTTTCGCCTCATATGCTTGACACGGGGAGCCGTATTAGGCACTATTTGTAAATGTGTAACAGATTTTCGGTCTAGGTGTAGATATGGTTCTAGTATGTTAGATATCAGGGCAGTCTAGTGATGCTGCGTTGATAACGTGTTTGCCTACTAAATTTCGGGATACGTAAGATAGACTAGGTCTGATACCGCGCGTGGATACAATTTGTTTCGTGATTGAAGCGGTCATCTGTCTGAAGGGACACCTGAACGGTTAGACAAACGCAAAATTCAAAACACCTCGATATAAAGACAATGTGCGAACATATTTTATTTATCTTTGATTTCTGAATAGCTGGGTTTGCTTTGCCTTAAGGTCAGTTTCAAATTAATCTCCGCCCACTTATTAAAAAGTAATCGTGGCTAATAACATTAATTTATTGTACAAATATACAGAGGAGACAGCAGTTGCTAGCAACAATGTATTCAATGTATTACAGGCTTTGCTATATCACACGTTTCATTTGCAAATGGCTAATAAATTAAATTGATCTCTGTTTAATATTTTTTTTAATCTGAGCCTTTCTCTGCCGTTTGCTAGGCTCAAGCCCGCTGTCATATTCCGAAATCCTCTTGCGTTTTGTCGCTATCGATCGAGCGGCCTTGGCATTAGCGAATCTTGTCTTATTTTCATTGTGAATATGTCTAGGCGCCTTTGCACCAAGCGCTCTTGGTGGATCACTTAGACAGAACATTTTAGCAACATGACCAAGATGAAGTTCCTTAAACGGTGCAACTTCTCTCAGATTCAATGGATAACTTGCTGCTGATCGGATATACGTAGTAAAAGCGTTTCGAGCTAACTTGAGGAGTTCAGGCTCTCTTTTGACTTCTGCTTCAAACGTCAAATGTAACGCTGCGCAATAATCTTCGGCCGTCTTCAGTCCGAAAGATGGATTCTTCCGCGACAAATAGTCCCGAAGCGTTTTTACGTAATTGATAACACCGCGCATCGGCATCTGTCGGGGCCGTATGTGCTTTTTTGCAAGAAGATTCAAATACTTGGCCTGACAAGGCATCAACATTATAATAGCACAGCCTTTCATGCCGATTCGAGCTGTTCGGCCTACTCGGTGCACGTAGTCCTGTAGACTTAGTGGCAATGAAAACTGCACGATAAGATCGACCCTGGGCAAATCGAGACCACGACTGACCACATCGGTCGTGAACAACACACCTGATTCTCGGCCTCGGAACTGGTTGAATACTTCGATTCTGTCGGACTGGGACATCGTTCCGTGTAACCGGTAGAAATTCACCTTGTATCCAGCCTCTAGGAATGCCTCAGACATGACTCCAGAAAAGAGATTCAGATAGAAGTCAACTACACCTTGTGTTGGCAAAAAGACAATAATTTTATCTTTTTGTATTGCACCCCGAATAACCATGCTAGACAAGGCAACCAGGTAGAGTTTTGTCGGACAGATCATAAACGTCTGCTCTAAGCTTTCCGGTAGGACAAAGTTGTCAAGGGCATTTTGGCACTCACTCGACGCGTCTATGAGTAACGGGTTGCTAAGCGACAGGCCCGCCAGCTTTTCTACGCCTGGCGTCAACGTGGCCGAGAGTAAAACAGCATTCGATTGGTATCCTTCCCGTTCGCGTTTCCATGCCTGAATAATTTGCGAAATATTTTGCTCGAAACCCATCTCGAGCATGCGATCAGCTTCATCAATCACGAGCCAGTCGGCGGTCTTGAACCCGAACACACTTGTGTGGTGAAGATGATCGATAAGCCGACCCGGTGTACCGATCATGATCACCATGCCTTTTCGAAGTCTAGCTTTTTCTGACTTTTTCTTTTCACCACCCATCAAAACTCCCGGGACAATCCATTTGCACGCATTGGATATAGTCTCTAGACACTGGTACGTCTGCAATGCTAGCTCTCGAGTCGGGGTTATGATCACGACGCGGGTACCGGTTTCCCGCTTAATTTTCGGCTGCTCCAACATTAGTAAATGGAATATGGGTACTGCGTAAGCCAATGTTTTTCCCGATCCCGTCGGCGATTTAATCAAGAGATCCTTACGAGCAAGCAAGTGTGGTATGCTCTTCTGTTGGACAACAGTTGCTACGGTGATTTTCAGCCGGTCTCGTATGCAATTGACGAGATGCGGATGGATATTTAATTTGGAAAAGTCGTCATCAGAAAATAATCGCAGATCCACTCGTGGCTGTTCTTCGTCCCCGGAAGCAGGAGCGGGTAATTCGATCTCGACATCGAACGGATCTTTTCTTGTAGTCCGTTGTTTGTCCTTGAATTGAGAGTCAGGCTTAGACTTACCTCGCTCATAAAGAATCCCTTCGAGTTTTAGCTTTGTTTTTAATTGTGGCACGCTAGCTTCGCCAAGCGGTAAACCATCTGCAGCTGTTTTATTTGGCGGTAATGGTACGATCCCCTCATTGCGCAAAGGACTTTGCTGGTGGGCACTTTGCAATTTCCTTTCATTATCGTTTCCACCATTTGTATCATCTTGGTCACTTTCAATCATTACTGCTTTGGGAAATATACGATCCGTTTCCTGGGATGAATCCTCGGAGGAGTCATCGCATTCAATAGCGGTACTCTTGTCTTTGCCCTTTTTGGATAGTTCCTCTCCACGAAGAAGCGCATCAATGTCGATCGGCTCAGCCGTGTCATCTGAGCAGATATTCAGAAGCAACTCGCCTCCAGCGTCCATAATAGAGATCTGAAATAGAGCAATAGGTTATGACAGCCTTACTTACGCCTTCATATTAGATATGAAAATATGCACGATAGCGAAGTAAATATGCACATGGCGAGAAATAATTAACGGCAATGGTTAGCTAATGTAGTTCTATTGTAATTTAGTCATTGTCAAAGCTTTAATGTGAATTACACCCCGCGGTTGGTACTTTTTCATTTTGACAATACACTGCCCAGAATTACCTAGAGTAAGTAACTTTTTTAATCTTTTATTGTGCAGCTTAAGTTAACAAGAACATCTTCTCTTACAACGCAGAAGGGGAAAACAATTCTTGTTCGATGCAAGAAAACCCGATTGAGAACGCTACTTTTGAATTGTACTATAATACCACGCATGAAAGATTGGTACTTTCGCTGATTAATACAGAAAATCATCGTACACACTAATATAGATGTATTATATTTAATTTGAATGTACCCTAGTACTGCATGACCATTTTTTCCCATTTTTGCATACGTACACGGTAACCTTAGGAAAAATTAAAATGCTGGTCAACGTTTTAAGCACAGCATTCTTTGACTCGTGCCGAAACCGGCCGGAAATTAAGCAATTAATTTAAAATGGCCAATCAACTTAACGTTTATCTTCATAGTTAACATGCCAGTCAGTGATTTTTTTTGCCACATGTAATGTGCATGGATTTCACAAGCTTTAGCTCAAGGTCATCCTTTTTATCTTTTTTTTTTCAAAAATAATAACTGTATTAAAGTAATTTTGCCGAAGTTAATATTCGAACATAAACGACTATTTTGCCATAGATCATCAACTTTCACACCTCTTCTTTATTATTATACGACTGTTGACTATGTATCTTCAAAAATGTCAATTGAACTTCAGTGGATTACATGAGCCTCACATCTCACCTTTTTTTTTTGGTGTCTGAATACTTCGCACACTACGACACCCTCACAAAAACACAGGTGCTCTCACTCAGATGTTTTGTACACGCGGTTCTGAAATTGCACGTTGTTTTATTTGGATTATTGTTGTTGCACTAAATGCAAAAGCTAACCAAAATGTAACACCCGTGCGACATCTAGTCTCGTCGGGCCCTAGGAGAAAATATGGCGCGAAAGCCCCAAAGCCTTCATGGATTTGCCTAATTTATAGTCGTGCATCATTAAAAAGCTTTGGCACGGTTTTACAAAATGAAACTTATACATAACATTCATTCTCAATGCATAACATTCATGGAAAAAGATTGTTCACGCATCGTTTTGTTGCGAAATTTGCTAAAACACTTTTTAGCTCCGGTTCTGATCTCGGTAATATTCAAGCACCTTTCCACCATATGCAATTGTGTTTTTTCCAATTCTAGTAAACATTATTTTATCAATAACTCTAAGAAAATCTCAAATAGGTATAGTTTTCACTGTATCTTTATTACGCTGACACTTCTCTGATACTCCTTTCGCCTCCTTGCGAAACTTGCAAAGGAACTCCTCTAGGACTTCCTTTACAAGCTCCGCTGCTTAGGTTAAGTCATAGTTCGACACTTGCGTTGCGTAGATCATGATTGGTTTAACATGTATGCTATAAGTTTAAATTACAATTTCATATAGGAGAGTGTAAATAGGATCTAAAAATTCGGTGTCAATAAGAGAGTGGATGTCCTAGTGACGATGCAGCGGTAATGTGTTTGTCTAATAAACTGTAGATGTATAAGGTGATCGAGGTTCGGAAACGAGCCTAGACACTTTCCGTTTCGCGCCAAAGAGCCAGCTGCGCGAACTAATGATTTACGAAAGCTGTACGGGACGCAAAATTTAAAGCCTAACTAGGTTTAAAGAAATTTACTTTTTAATAAAAGTCCCAGCAACAGAGACGGTGATTAAATTCGTTATTCCCTCTTTTTTTCGGTTCACTCAGATTGCTCGTGAGCCCTTGAAACAATACTAGGACCAGCACGGAGGTCTATTGAAAATAAGTCAGCTATGGAGAAAATTCAAAACGTCTCAAGGCAAATGGTTTCTCAAAGGTGCTCGAAATTGATTTCACCAAAGAAACAGGCAGTAAGATCTTTCAGACCCTTAATAACTTTAGAAACAGAGTTAGTAATGAATGAAACTAATAAATATGATAAGAATTATTTTGTCACTACTTCGCTCATTTATTAGGACTGGACTTCGTAGCAGTTTTTGGGCTGCTATAAATATATAGCTAATTTTCATACATGTGTCTATTTGTGTGTTACATTTATTCGTTTTTGGTCTTATAATAAATATAGAAACACTTCACCAACATGCACATATGTGAATAAATGTATTACGAACTCGTGATGTAATTCTTCTTATATGTACACGTCAGCTTTAAATACTCTACACGTAATTACCACAAGCGTATTTTACTATTATATATATTGAACGTCTCAATGAACAGAGGAAAAGACTACACGACATATGTTAAAGAGCCAAGAAAACCGCGGAGGTCTTTGAACCGGTTATTTTATAAAAATACCTCGGTAGTATGAATAGTATATCGTAATGCTTAATGGAAACGTCATCTATTGAATTAAACGACTTCTAAAAACAGTTATACAATCAAATGATCACAAACTCTCACTTAGAGGTTAACAACTGTGTTTTTTGCTGAAAATTGAAGGTTTTGTAGTATTCATCTAATGTAGGCTAAACGCTAAGCCAACAATTACAGCGCATTTCAGTTAGAAATTTGCTCATGCCACTACCAACTAAGTACAATTCACATCGAAAAATGCTTGACCCGAGAAAAAGCAAACTGTAAATGTTTCCATTCCAACTGTAAATTCCAACTCGATGTAAAAGTATCGATGGTAAGAAACTAAATATCCAAAGGCTTTGTGTTTCAATATAATTAATTCTAACAAATTTTTACCCTAATGTTAACACCAACATCAGCTCTTGACTATCACACCCACAGTAGATGATTACGTTTATCGTGCTCGTCCAATGACGATCTTTCCACGCTTTATCAATACGTTAATTTTGTTAAACTATTGTACTAAAAAGCCTTTTCTCGAAGAATGATAACATCGCCTAAGTTCACTTAATAATATAATTGTTCTCTTTATTGCTTTATGTACATTTCAATGATGTGTACAAACACGATATTTTCGCCAAAATGCCTAAAAACTTTTCCGATCATTGCCGTACACGAAACAACAACGATCCTATCATTAATTAGAGTTCAAGTTAACAGGAATATTAATCAAAAATAAATATAAAACAATCAGAAGTTTTTGTATGGTTCTTTATCCTGAACAACGGTCCATGTTAATATTCTTGTTCTTTATTTTGCAGAAATACTATATGAATAATTAACCACCGGCTTTGTATCTGCGCTGGATGTCCGACTGCTACCACTGACGTTAAATTCAAGTACCTGCCGAAACCCCGTTAAATCTAGGAGTTATAGGTAGCTCTTTCTTTTGAACTGAAAGAGTGTAATATCGCAGGTCCAAGTAAGGCTCAAAGGCCGTCAACGTAAGGTCACAAGGGCGTTAACCCAATAACAATGATGGTAGTTCTCGTCATAGCAGGGTCATAGAGATGCAAAATAAGAATATTTAGGGACCGCTTGTCCGGAACGTTTCTCATCTTTGAAGAAACAAATTGTGCACCTTCAAGTTGTTTAGGACTTGGCCTTAATAGCTTTATCGATGTCAACCATGTGCTCCTTGAGTTTCTCCCATTGGTCGATGGACAGGGCGATGCCTTTTTTGCCCGGACGCGTTTCTCCATTGCTGTCTTCGTAGTATTCACGAATGTTTACGAACAGTTTGCCTGAACGGTTGAAGAGGTACGTGGATATGAAAAAGAGAAGATAGTATTATAACGTTAGGAGAACAGATCATTATATAATAGCCGGCATATCAAAAACTGAATTCCAATTTTGTTATTACAATTAGGGTATAGTAGACGAGCTCAGAATCATTGCCTTTACCTTTAAAATCACTGACGGAAACTTGTCGCATCTTGCTCAGTTCAAAGGTGTCTTCGGCGTCAGACTTCCTTTTTTTCGTTGGGACGGGGTTCCTATCTTCGGGACCCGAGTCCGAATCGGACAGATCCTTTTTGCTTGGTTTCGGCATTTCAGTACAATCTGTGCGATACTATTTATCTATACCAAAAACAGTGAATCTAGTCAGCTAGTATGTTCATCAACCGAAAGGCACTTTTGGGAAAATAAGCAAACGGTATAAATGTCGCGTTCATGCAAAACGCGCTTTGTGAAGATGAGTCGATGGCCTCCTATTGAATAAAATGGAATGCCCGATTGCGAGTTAATAATAATAATGACAGTAATATAAAGTCAGCTAACCGGTACTGAAATCCACTGGTTTAGACACAATGTTAATGTTGGAAGATCGCCACGCATAAATAAGTGTGCATACATAAGTCAAGTGTCTAATGACATTCGAATATCAGACAAGACAGAGTACTACAAAGACTTGCCAATTTGTTTATGAGATACAAGATAAAAAAGCAGCAGTGTAGCTGCACGACTGTTTTTTTTTTTCTTTTTTTTTTTTTTTTTTACTGAACCTCTTTAAATGGAGTAAAGCATCGCAACGAATTCAATACCCTAGTCGTTGACTGATAATCATTCACATTCAACAACAATATGAAATATAATACAAATGAAAATTGAATGCACCACTGTATACGTTCAGTTGTCGATCATGCAGGATTCTTGTTGAGCACGACTAACTATATTAACTAAATTGACGATATGAAAGAATAAATCAATATCATAAATCTTTTTTACACATCTCCCTATAAAGCAAAGCTTGTTACCATAGCCACATTTAGCCCTAGTTAAATTCACAGTGCCGGCATAACGTTGTTTAGCTTACGTAGGTAAGAGGACTATATCTGCCAAAAGCTATTAATGCAGAATCTTCTACTATTTATACTTTCAGATCATTTAATACACCCAGACAAGGATGAACCCTTTTGTTGCTATTCAGATAGAAGCCAAGCGAGTAGTGTCTGCGACTCTTATCTACAAATAAGCTCGGATACATTCGCAGCCTTTTCGAACTTGTCGACAGACAGCAAAAAGAAACGATTGATACAACTACTCAGTGGAATCGTACAATTGATTTCTACCTCATTCGGTGTTTTTTTTTTTGCCAATTGTCCAGTGAAAAACGCTTGAGCCAATGACCAGTTGGCCTGGTGGTTCTTTTTAGCAGTGCCACAAACTGGTGTCAATCACTTCAAATCGGATTGATAAATACTACGTGACATCCATTGGTCCGATTCGTCCATTTCAGTTATTTGATCGAGATGAGCAAGTATAGTGTCTGTACGTACATCAAACATGCGCGCCAAGGCCCGTCCACTTTGAGATCGGTCGGCTACCATCGCAGAATCCAACTCTTGGTTATTGATCTTCGCAGAAGGTCTTTTACGAGACTCATTTTCACGTTCCAAATTTCCGTGCTGGAACCTTTTGAGCCAACGGCTCAAAGTGTTTCTAGTAGTACATCCTTTACTGAGCACGAGGTTTACGCGGCAAGCTGTCTCCGCTGCCATAGCTATTCGTAGTCTACTTGAATTTTTTTATTTTCCAGGGCTCACCGCAAGTTGCTTGTTAAAAGCCCGAATGATTCCAATGAACGGTCTCAGATGATCACTATAGCTATACCCAAATTTAGTGAACACAAGCCATAATTGTTTCACTGTTGAAAGCTTTTCATATAAGCTTTTTGCTCACGTGAAAGATCCCCATCTTCCCGCTTTCGTATTGGAGTTTCCGCTTTTTTTTTACAGCTACCATACATCCTTGTTTCAATCTCGAGAAACTAGAAAATGTTCTAAATTTTTTTCCTTACCCAGGTACTGGTTAGCTATTACTGAATGCACTGCATCTCACCGATAATAATAACTATGATAAAATACGGAAAAACAAGATGCCACGATGAATCGCACGCGAATACAAAGCAAAAATACAAATCACCTGAACAACACATGGCGCGAGCTTGACCTCAACCTCGGGTCAGTGTCTCTTCACATTAACTTTGCTTGGGTCTATTTGATAATCAGTCCATGCTATATTAATCAGTATAGAGGTTTACCTGCTTTCAGATCGACTGTCTCCACAACACGGCAACGACTACCCTCTGTTCAGGCAATGGCAAAGTTAAGTCTGCGCGCCAAACAAACAATCACATAGTATGTGGACCCTGTAATTATGACCGAACGATTTGTCTCACACAAAGCGACTTGTACTAACTAACTGAGCAAATACAGATAAAGACGGACTCGTAGTGGCGCAAAAATGCCGGCCTCTGCCCTGTGCAGGCCCGAAGCAAACAACGGATGACTGCCACAGCAGACGACGCATCGTCGAGATTGCCCAGAATTCTATCTATTAACTGGCGCCAATGGCGGGCTGATCGAAAAGGCGGGAAATGAGATCGGAGATTTCCTAGTTTTAGAACGTTTACGATCATGCCAACGAAAGTAACGAGGCATTAAAATATTAGTAGTGTACTGTATAGTTACTATTATATATTATAGTCGATATTGAAGCTAGGATTTGATTCAGAGAATACGCTATGCTAAGCGATCTCGTCACGGATTTTTAGAAGCTATAGGTAATAATGATTCGTGGTTCAGATCCTGTTTTTAGTTAATTTGCGAAATGTCTTTGTTAAGCCATTGCATAACATCGTACACAGACGCCAACAAGATCTATTTTGCATTATTGCGACTTCAATACAATTTAGACAACTCCGAAGTCTAGGGTACGGATGTCAAGCACTACTTTAGGCAGTTAACTTCCAGCACAGAGTGTGTCTATGCATAGCTTTTAACTTGGACCATCACATATCCCTAAGTTTTGAAAGCTAATATATTATTACTTCGCTGTCACGTAGAGTTCGATATACTTTAGGCCATATAAAGTGAACGTCCGCGACCGCCGGGCAAACTCGTCAGTTGCTTCTAGGGGTTTTCCTATAACTGGTATTGTTCGTAACTATTGTCAAGAAATCTGAAAAGGAATTCAATTATACAAACACATTGATATTATAAATCGGTATTTCTCTTTACCTCGAGAAATTAAAAAATAATCAATAAATCAATTCAAGTCTGTCTGTCCGTTCTCCACATAGAAAAAAAACTAGGGTTTCTTTTCGTCTTCTATCTGTTACCTTTGTACATTCGTCCTTGGCCGAGAACTTCATTTCGCTCACTTACTTAACTTTCATAAACAGTTACACACTAATATCTACGATCGCTTCTGTTTGTATCGTATTATTTTCTAGACAACGCTCCCCGGCCTTAGACTGAGGTCACACCTTCACCTTGGAAACGTCGTTTGAATTCTCACCTCAGCCTTCATTTAACCCTTGCTTCCGTCTTTTATGACACTTCTTGCGTCGATAGAGATCCGCATTTTAGCTTGGCTACCGGCGTCCGGAGACGCGTTGGGTATCAAGGATATTTGTCTATATGTAAAGGTGTGTACATTTCCTCACTGTAGCGTCCTCCAACGACTACGATGAACTAGCATCGTGAAGGACGACTCCTTCGGTCTCTCTCCTTAAATCTCCCCTCAACCCGTTCTATTTATGGGGCGCAATCGACGGCTAGGGACGCACTGTCTGTCTGGGTTATACTGCGCTCGCAGTGTACCGGTCTCGTGGGCCTCCGCTTTGAACGACTTGAGAGCGGTAGCAACCTAATTCAGGTACAGACACCCAGAGCGTCCGCGGACAGGAACCGGATTGTCGGAGCAGAAGGGAGGATAATTTTTCTTCTTTCTTTTTTACCGGTCACAATCCACAGCAGGCCTGCCGCGAACCCTTCCTCATAAAGTATTTACGAAATATCATGATCTCGAAAAACGTCGTTACGATAATCTGTAAACGGGTGCTATGCTGTTCAATATCCAGGTAGTGGCTTTATGTCTGTATGTGTTTGGGGCCATGTTGTCTGCATATACATCTATATAGCCAGTGGCGCAGCGTGGCATGACGCCCAGGTCTAGAAGTGCCGCTAAGCATTTCCTCATTCGAAAGACGAACCAGTGGTGGATGGTCACGCAGCTCAAGTTCATACTAAACTTTCTTTTCTGTTCTGCGGATGGCCATCCAGGTAGCAGCAGAACAGCCGATCATGTCTGCGTCAGAAAACGAGGGCGAGAGAGCAAATACACTCTATTGGTTACAGATGATCAGGTAAATCACCCGGAGCTGTCTTTGAATAGTGCACCGGAGCCGACGGCCTTGGCCTTCAACCGGAGCAGAGATATTGGAGTCTGAGGTGCCTCTTTGCCAGTGGTGATGGCAGAAGTAGCAAAGTTCTTTAAACACATGAAGTTAAGGTCTGCAACACAACCTCGAACTTCAACCCTCAGGGACGGTGAATCTTACTGGGTCAGGCAACAAAAAAATACAAAGAGAAATAGTCCATATAGATTGGTGCTGTCCTTCGTAAGTTAAAGGAAGTGCAGCACCAAAGAAATCGTCTAAACTGTATGTTTTACAAATAAGACTTGCCTATTGGAAGCATACCAAGTGGACGCTTCCCCATCAGCTCTGTCAGACCAGTATGCGAACTGCCATAGACTGCGTATGCTGAAGCAGAACGCGCGGCTTTGTTTCTCCGGTAGCAGGCAGACTACTAAGTACTTCCACTACAACTACTGGGGGTCACCCGGCAGTGCTCCGGTAGATAGGCCAAGCAGGCCCTTCCTACAGCCGGGCGGCTCGCTCTGTCTGCGTATTGGCAATGATAGTTTTTTGCATAACGGAAGTGCACTGTATACCCCACTAAAACTGAAGGTTACAACTGATTAGCTACTACCATCGGTAGTGGTGGGCCATCATTCAGGACTTCTAGCTATACTGTACCAAGACGGGTGGCGAAGAATAGCGACACAGGCAGGGTGGTGTAGTACATACGATATGTATGAAAACGCCGAGTCCAAGAAGAGGCGAACGTACTTTCTATGGAGATCGATTTGTCGTGTGCCGCTTCCTTGTTCGTGGCCGTCTGTGAATGAGCGAATCATGCGACTGACTGATTGTTTTTCAGTCGCTGCCTCAAAAAGTAGCTAAGCGTGTAGGCAGACGCTTGTAACTGAGAACGATCTCTCACAGGGAGATGATTCGTGCGGCAGGGTGTTCCGGTAAAAGTTTTGAATATAGGTTCATGTATGCTTTTTGTTAATTACCGATCACCTTGCCGTTGTCGAGGTGCTTATGGTCGTCGCGAAGAAGGTTGAAAACGATGTGCTTTTCCTAAAGAGAAATTGTCAATAGGTATTGGCCAAATTAATCGTGATGTTACCAATTTCTTATATACCGTAGTTACTATTATGCACTTCACTGTATTGTAAACACTACCATATATATATATATATGAGCTCTTATGATATGGCACAAATAACTTACGTTAAGTTAACGAAGTAAATGGGATAAATTCACGACAGGAACGAGCGTGAAGCTAAACTCGTGGTAACGTCCAGTTGTACACTGTCGTCTGAAGAACGCCCACAGTGACTATATTACAATAATATCCATGAATACAAATAGACTTACGCATTCTGACTTGTGTTCCTATTGTAAACTTGTATTGCAAAGTCCAATACCGACCCCCAATATGTCGGTGGATCTCATTTTTATAACAAGCAAGCACTGTGCAACGATATCGCTTATAGAACGCTGCAAAGGCACTGCGTGTGACGAGCACCTGCATTGGATAAATTTGTTCGATGGTTTGCTATTAGTCCATTCCCTTTCGACTCGGTCTAGTCAATTTACATGAGACAAACTACTGGGGCAAATTATGATTTTCAACGTACGTTGAATTTCGACGCATTTGGCATGTTTGACGATCCACGTCATCTGCGACAGATCGGGTCACCACTTCAATTCATCTTGCACAGAGTAGCCAACCGATAGTCCAGCCGGCAGTATCCGCGCGTGTTGTTGTGCGTCTGCCGGTAGGTGAGCAGTTCGTTTAGAGCTCGTTTCCACGCACAGGATTGGCCGTTGCTACGTTTCTTTGACGTTTGTAGATGCGACATGGGTAAGCCGGCGTTACCCCAAAGGAAGATGTTGAAACCTTCTTTTGGTCACACTCTCAAAAATGGAGTTGAGCGTTTCTTTCACAAGACCAAGTTAGTGGTAACTGCTATTTTTTTCCGTTTGTTTCCTGAACGTGAAGTGTGTCTTTCAAATGCGTCGTTCATCTTATACGATCATGCGTTCCATACACATCTGCTAGTTCTCTTTAGAAATAATCTATGTTGATCACGTTTAATCGTCTGTGTCACTGAGAAACCCATTAATCACAAGAGAACTATACGCCTCTATTTGTCTATGGGGACAATTAAATCACTAGACTTTCATCAATTCTATCATGTCGGTATAGTCTTCTTCGCTCGTTTCGCCTTTCCGCCAACATAACGCCCATGTTGTCAATCCATCCAACTATCGTGTCCCATTGCTTTAGTAAATTTGTGTTGATATATTACGGTTCCACGCCATGAAATAAATACCAATATCTATTTTATGATGGCATTATGGTTCAAATTCGTCAAATACCCTCCATATAGCTTCATAGCATTGATGAAAATTAATCTTCATATAAGTAGAAATCACACCAGGGTCGCGCTGTGAAACGCAATAGGCGAAAATGGTACGATCATGACGTATTTGACGATTGTGTTAAGTGACGCATAGCCGATGGGGCAAAGTAGTCTTGGCGTGGTAGTTTCCACCCATTGAGTTAATCTAGCAAAAAATTGATAGATAACCAACATGTAGCTTTTTTACGTGGTTTTGCATATTTTCCTATCTATGTATGTTTACAGGGGCATATTTGCACTGAATGACTCAAAGCAACGAAGCAAAAGAAACAAGAACATGCCCAAAGGACCTTGTCGGACAAAGGCAGATAAAACGTTTAAAATTCGGGCACGATCATCGACGAGAAGTTGCTGGGATTACATGACTTCACCGACGGATTTTATAAAGGATATGCGTGTTTCGGATGACGCCTAATACACTGGGAATCGGACGTTCAGCTCTAAATCAAATAACGGGTTGGCGTATGCTTTCATTCGCACCTCCGAGTCCTCCCCATGGTACACCGAAACGACAATTTTGGAGTCCTGCCAGTATGAATGTATACCCTTTAAAAAGCAGAGTCAAGAAATGTAACTTCTCATGGAGTTTTGGCTTTAACATATTGACATGTTTTATTGCTTACAATTAATTTTTTTTACTGGTAGCATATAAGTAGTTGATGATTTAATTTTGGACGCGCCTTTACATTATATGAAATAATGGCGTATATGATCTATAATTTTAGTTATAAAAAAAAAAAAAAAAAAAAAATACGATATTATATATGCAGCAGAAGAATCACGCGAATAACTGAGACCGTCGAATGTCATGACATATAAAAGAAGTAGCTTTGGGAAATTAGTTATAAGCTATTGCAGCTTTAGAAATACTGGTCTGGAATAGCTTAGTCCCTATCAACTTTTAGACGAACCTTATGCTAGACTTTTGATCTTGTTGGCTTTCTGTATTATGTGATCGTTAAAAATTGTAGATTTAATCAAGATTTTGTTTTTTATTGAAAAAAAAAAAGAATTATCATATAGTAATAGTTTGTTATTACTGCCTTTTCAGGAATTAGTATCCCAGACGATTTCCGTGACGCAGTATATGCATACATACATATATTGATACCTCAAAATATGGAAATAGAGGCCAAGTGTTTCGAATTTGTTTTTTACATTCATTCATCCATCTATCTGATTTTAATGCATACTACGTTTGTATTGATTTGTTTGTACATTTCTGTATATAACTGACAACCCGTCCACGAAACTTTTATGAAAACAGAGAATATACGTCTTCATGGATAGTTGTCTCCGTTATCGCAATAAACAAAATGAAAAAGTTGTATGATTTATTGTTGTATCAATCCACTTAAATCGAGATTATTTTCGTGTTCATTTAGATATATATAGCTGGTAGGAAGTAAATACTGACTAGACAGGTACACTAGATCTAGTCTTTGTAGTGCATTACGTCTTAAACGTAGTTACAGTGATACAGTGTCGAAATGGGTTGCCAAATAGGGCGTTTATATAAAAAATAGTTTTGGGTTTTCGTTTATTGTACCAATCCCAAATGTATAAAAAAACGATATGCAGCCACTAATTCCAATGCGTATCACTACCATAACTGTGACCGTCATCTTACTGCTTAAACGTAAACAGAGAGAGCTTTTAGTCTCTTATGAAAGGCTCGTCTCTGATTCAATGAGCAAGATTAATTAGCCAGTCTTATACCGATTTTTTTATACCCAAAACTCTAT
>NW_019214206.1:36855-57841 GCF_002532875.2 Varroa jacobsoni | reverse complement strand
GTCCGTACGCCCGACTCGATGGGAAGCTGGGCGCACGAGTCCTTAATAGTAATAACATACCTACACATCTATAACTGACTAGCATTTCCGACGATGGAACTATGGACGAAAGTCTGCTCACAGCGCGCCAACTCGGATGAAGTTGTCGACCGACTTTGTCCATGTTTTGCTTAAGTTTTTCGATTTGAAAACGGCCTCCGAACTAAGCCATTTTATCGCATCTCGTCTAGCCATCCGCTGAGACATCCGCCGGTTGGCTCTCGAAGACACTCTATCATGTAAGTCTCTGAACCCTTCCCTTGATCAGACTGCCTTGAGTAGATTTGTACCTTGCTGTTGCAGCTGGTGTCAGTGCCGCGAAAATATCGAGGACAATTCCACCTTGAAGAACGTCCAGGATATCCTTTCTGATTTGCTGACGGTACGCCTGCCGAGATTCTACCAAAAGGCTGTCTATTAAATAGCACAGAACGGTGAACTACTCTCAGTGTGCTACTTATATGTGTAGGCTGATGCTTTGGAGGCTAAACGACAGCAACTAGGGACAAGCAGGAACAAGCTGGCGAAAGCAAACTGCAGTATTACGGAAGTCGATGATGAAAAATCGGAGGCTCGTTCCTAGAGTAAAGATGACAAACGTTTTTTTGTTTCATCTTCTCGGCCGTATTTCCATGTGAACGAATTTTCCCGACACGTTAACAATGCACACATATTTTACGAGAGCTTACCAATAACGTAATTTTTCTATTAGAGCCATAGTTTATCTGGAGTTCGCTAGGTAAAAACCCTTGTTTTTCTAGTACTTTGTGTATTTCTGTGTTATTTCGCTGTTTGCAGTTGCTACCAGTATCCATTATTGTACATGTGCGTACGCAGGCAAGATACAGGTGCGGCCGGAACCAACGCTTGAGTGGGTTTTTGACGCGGAGTGCGGGCCGTGGGCCTATTTGCTGAGTGACGTCGGCAGGTCTGAAGTTTCGGTCCGCAGTTTCAGCCCAACTAACCTTGACTCGTTCGGGCTGGCTGATCTCAACTCGTTTATATCCCTAAGTACATGTTCGTATCTTTTCATTGATAGCACTGGTGCCGGTGAACCAGCCGAAGTAATGGTACTTTGGATCTGGAGTCGCGCGCCCAAGCGAATTTGAGTCATTTGGCTAGGGGCCATGGTGTGTCTTCATGCGTAATGACTTGCTTCTTTGCTTCGTATATAATACTCAACTAGTGTTCTAGCGGTTCGCGCGGGTGAAGCTGTTGACTCGCACAACGCTACGTATACACTCGGTATGGTAGCATTAAATTGATCCAGGTGAGGCCGTAATGGCGGCTGCGCTGATGCCTGCGGCTTTGATAGCGGCAAAGGGTAATCAGTAGCGTTAGACGTTGTACGAACTTAACGTATTCGCGAGCACCCAGCCAGAGATCCAGCAATCGCATTCCGTTCAGGTAAGCGCCGAAAAACACCCCCACAAAAGCGGAAGCTGGTACATGCGCCGGAACTCATGGGGGTTGAAACACCGATAGAGACTATGAACGGTGACGATCACGACTGACAACAAGCAAACATGATCATGGTGTCAGTAAACCTAGTAGTGTCAGTTTCAATGCAAAAAAAACTGGGGGGTCTTTTAGATGCAGTTCCCTTGGATTAGTATAAATACCTAGAGTTAGCTACTTTCAAATACCTACAGACGCCCGCATTTTGGTAGTGTAACAGGGTACGCTTTAGGACAAGGGTTAAGGCCGGTGATTTATTGCTATACAAGGACAGATAGCGTGGGAGTAAGCTTGATACTTGGCGTCAAGGACGGTAAAGGATTAACCGCAGGACTGAGAAACGTATTTGATTTGTGAACATGAAATCTGTAACTGTAGGTAAAAAAGCTGATTGCTATAGGCGGTATCGCATGGGAGATTTAGAGATACTGGTATAGAATAATCTAACCTGAAAATTTTCGCCAGACTTTAAGGAAAATTATAGATGAGTACATCTGTGACTAACTATGTTGATCTACTTATTAGTTTGGACTTAAAAGGTGCACTACAAAACGCTAGAAAAAAACAATCTCAGTACTTGATGGGAGGTACGTGCGTGTAAAAATTGCATCAAATTCCGTTTTAGAAAAATATCATGTCTGAAAACTGTAGGCTTGTAAACTAGTGTAAATATTACCTACAAGTCTGTAAAAATTGTTAAGAGTCTACGATTTGTGTTCAGCGAAGACATAATAAGCTTTAATTAGCGTAGTAGGATCCTCATCGCCAGCATTACTACCGTAAGCTAGGGTTCAAGCGATACGATGACCAATTACTTAAAACGATCAATTCGTTTGCGTCTTTTGGCTGTCATTTTATTTCGCTATCCTCTCTGTCAGTATCCCAAAAGCTCAGCAGAAGAATTGACAGAACAGGTGGCATTTATCTGAAATTACACGGATAGTCACGGTACCAGGTCGTCCGTAAGCAAAATGTTGATCGAAGTTGACACCGTGACATAGCCCAGCTTTGAACCCAGGAATGGTAGCCAATAGTCGCAGAGAATGGAAATTTAGTTTATCTATCACTATCACTAAAATACACCTATTATTAGGAAAGTGGCCTGATTTTTTGGGTCATATCTACAAATGTAAGGTTCACGTCCCGCCACGGTAGCGTTCAGGTTTCAAGCTCCATCCGAGTGTTGTCAAACAAGCTAACTGCTGAGTGGTTAGGGCCAAAGGTAAACGTTGTCATTCCTTCGCGATCTGATAGGCCGAGCTGGTGACGTTGAACATGTTACTACATCAGATAAATATACTGTCGATATTTATTGTTATGGATATATTACATACGTCTGCCAATATACCTACTGCAGTAGATGACACCGTGTGATACTGACCGCAGCGCAGAAAGACGCAATAAACGGACTCAACAGCAAGCGACATTCGTTTGCTTGCTCGGTTAACTCGTCAATAAGGGGTGACATGATCTGGACGGTTAGAACTCCGCCATATGAAAGGTTAGAACACGTTGTTCTAAACTTTTATATGGTCTGTTCTAGGTAGATAATTCAATAACAGTAGTGTCAGCCCTCAACTGAGCCCAGTGAGCTGCTCGTATGGGTTAAGCGTGTAGTGGTTCGATAACCTGCTATCACTGCCTTACACTCTGGTCAAGCCATAGAATGGCTAGTTGAATAAGCTCTAATTTATATAACCAGTTCCAAGTGGCTCATATGGCCCGTGAAAGCCCAGTTCATAGAAGTTCCTCGGTGTCGAGTTTTGCCACCGTCGCTGGTTAGGGAGCGGCATCCATCCCGGCGTTTCGGCCCCGAACATTCACAGACAATGGCTGTCCCGCACCTGTCGCTACCGAGTTCCACTTGCTGTCAATTAGTAGCTAGAATGTATGTCTACGCAGCCGGCGCCGCTGTTGACCGAAAACAGAAGCCGCGATTTTGTCGGGAGGGGCTAAATTTTCTGTGACTGCCTCTGAAGAAGACAGAGCTACCAAAATCGACTTCGTGAGGATGCTGAATTGAATGAGTCCTCGTCCCTTTGCCGTTGCTGCCGCCGCTGGCCATCCGACTTTTGCGCTCTCCTCAGTGAAGATAATACGAGTCTCAAAAATTCGACCCATCTTTCTGTCGCGGCCGTGACTATTATAACCCAGACTGACAGAAATAAACAAAGAGTGTTGCCATGAATGCGGCCACAGTTTCGCAAAAATGGTTGCTTGATGGGTCGTTACAGTCGCGCAGAAGCGGAGACCGTGTTTCGAGCGGGCGGTGGGCGTCGTCGGCGTAAGTAGAATGTACGTGTTACAGGTAGCATGCATGAGAAATGAGCGTACTATGATCGTGTCCTGTGCGTACGGGAACGTCTGCGTAACTTGAGTCGGTAAAAAAAACCATTAGGGGATAACGTGATATGCTGGGACATGACCGCCCGCAGTAGCTCTTTCTGTCTGGAAATGGGTGCAGTCAAACCGGTAGCCCTAGGTAGGTACGACTGAACAAATGGGTAGGTGTTCTCATTAGCTTGCTTATAAAGCTATTGTAGACGAGGTAGATTTAGAAAGATGGCGCTTGAATAGGCGAGAGTGGTAGCGGAGAGCAACCGAATTGAGTGACCTTTTTACTCAAAGGTCCATGCGTCTAACTAGAATATTCGTTCGATTTTAAATAAGGCAAAATTTATTTGGCATGGCCAATAATGGTCCAGGGCTGCATTTGTTGTGTGTACTACTATTTATTGAAGCACTTAGGTAATTCTTCATGCTTAAACTGTTTGATTTATCTATATTTTTTAAAGGATTAAAGTGTTAATGCTTCAGTGGTAATACAAATTTGCTTTACTGATGTGGAAGTCTTAGCCGCTACAGCCTGGACGCCGTATCCTTAGTATAAATGAACGCCATAGGTGATAATATATATTATAGCCATATATTATAGCTCAAGTGTCTCGACAAATGATAGGTACGAACGGAAGTACAATTTAACTTTTGCCTTAGGAAAATGATAAAACTTTTAAAAAAATAAATTGTATCTATTTGTTTATTTAGACGACAGCTTACTGATTAGCTAGGTCGTACTCTTTCATATGTTTTTTTTTGAAGTGGTCGTATTGGAGTATATTGTTATGTTCGGTTATATAGTATTGATTTCCTATAGAAAACACGGGTGAGTTGTCATTGAAATGAGCTCAAATACGATAGATATGCACTGATTAATTTTATATGTAATTTAAAGTTAGGTAGGGTATTTCATCACATGAGATCAATGATTGTCCTGTTGCACGGTTCAGTCCGATAGCTTGAGGGCACATCGCCTCAGATTTTACTAAGCCAGTAAACGGATCAGAAAACCCAATTTCGAAGCTTTGCAAGACAAATGCTAACCTGATATACTTGTTCCAGTAGGCAGAACCAGCCAAACGGGTCGTTTGGATAGAAACCTATGATTTTGTTGCTGTTGCTACTGCCACTCCTGTTGAACGGTTCTTTTAGGCACCGAAGACTCTCAAACGTACGCATCCATATGTCGTGTGTTCAGAAGTTTGTCTGGTCACGATCGATGGTCTGCAGAAGCTCGTAAGCCTAACGAGCCTGCTTACTCACCTATTCAAGGTATGGTCTAGGTAGCAGCCCTTTTCTGTCTCCACTCGCAATCAGCCGTATGCTGTCTGTCGCTCGCGTTCTGTATATCGAGAATTTGGATGCTGTTTTTTGTGCCGCTGAAGAGTATTGAAAGTTCCGAGTTACCCTGAGGTTGACGGCCCTCTCTTTTTAACCTATCGAATTAGAGCTTCAGACAAACTCAAATAGGTGTTTGTATTCGTCAATGTTTTTCCCGTAATCATCCATCGTACGATCTGTCTATGCATGGTTTAAGGGTACCGCTGAGCACTGAAGGTCTATAAATGCCCATGAAGCCACGTGTTTAGTTCGGGCGTCTTGTGCGGAGATAACATGTGCGCTTATTAAGAACATCGCATCTTCATCAACACCGTGTGCTTACTACATTGGACCGCTCTCTTGCTACGATATTACGTTTCGTATTAGTGGTATGATTATCGCCTCTCAATTAGCCTTACTTTAGCGTTCTCTTTTTGTTTCTAATAGCCGTAGGCGACAACTACCGTTTCCTACAGGAGCAATGACGATATCATAGAAATCAAATCGTGCCTAACGATAAACTGGATGTGTACACGTGTCAAAAACAGCGTTGTTCCGACCGGGACATCTTTGTTCACTATAATTGTTCGAAATTAAGACACCTCCCTAAATAATTGATCTATTTGAATGTCTATTCAGACTTACTTTCTCCACCTCTATACATCGTTTGTATAGTGAAGAAAAGGTTCACTAAAACATCATCGGGGTAACTATAATGATTTGTCGCCTTCCGCCAATTGCCTACTGTAGATTTGCGATCAGTAGGAGACCATTTGTACGTGAAGCGAATCGTGTACACTATTACGATCGAGAGAATGTCGGGAGCGAGTCATTCATCAACGAAGAAAATTTCCACCGGATGTAGTTGTTTTTTTTACATTCAATTTATTCAGTTCACCTCGTGAAATTCACAGGGCGGAACTTTATTAATAAGTTGATAATAATTCCGGGTCTAGGACTCATTCATAAACTGAACCATTTAACAGTCACAACACTTTGGGGCTTCTTTGTTTTCGTTTGCAAACTTAAAACTAGGTTTTAGCTTTACAGGCAATACTTACGTCTATCGGTAATCGCTAGCGTCTTTCGTTGTATTCCACTCTCCATATTTGAAGTCGTCATGGACGCAGGTGATTGCTCCGTCTGGTCCGGCTAGTCATCATCCTCCGGCGTTTCGCTGAAAATAACCACATTGCACTCGCCATCAACAACAAACGAGAACACCCAACACAATAAACCGTAAAGCCGCACGGCCACAATTACAATCGTAACATTAACACGAACGAAACATATAGGAACAGGAACTTTCGATGATATCTCTTTACGTCTACGATTATCTGTATGGGAATCGGACATGCGGACATCTAACGGAGTCCAGTGGTCGTCAAACAATGGCCAAAACCTAAAAGGTTATGATCCGGTTGAGAAATATCTTTCAAACGCGTCGATAGTATTACGAATTCGCGTTGCATTCTACTTTTGCGAACGCCCCAGAGCCTCGTCCGTTCCCTGTGCCATTAACCGCACAAGGAGCCGTCTCTGATCGTAAACAAGTTTCGCTTCATGCTATCACCGTCTGATAAGAAAGGACACGACCCGGAGACGGACCAAGTAGATGAAAACAAAAAACACGAGAAACATCTGAAAATGCCGAGTTCACTCGTGGCAACGCGACGGCCACGTCTTCTTGCCAGGGCTCCCAGCGACCGTTTAGGGCGATTTTTTGCCACAAACAGGCCTGTTGTTGTTATTGTTGCCGATTCTGTTGTTATCGGTGCAGACGATGATAGCACAAGATGCATGGGTGAGACTTCTCGTCAAAGAGCAGATGCTTTGCGCAAGTTGCTTTATTTCTCTTCCGTATGATGTATCATGTCTTCGGTAGCTAAATAATAGCTCGGAGTGCCAATACGTTTGGTTTACGCGCACGGTGGTTCCATCTGCGCGGTTGGTCGCTTGCCCTACAATATTTCGATATACAATGAAAAATACGAGCGGATCTTACATTATCGCCAATACTAATAGGACTAGCCTAAGCAGCAAAGCGATCTGCAATGAGAAAATGTACGACAGCTAGGTGCTCTTTGTACCTTAGCTTCGTGAGTGTCCTTAATCGAGTATCTCATGTCGAATAGAAGACTCAGCGGCAGAGTGCAAAGGTAGTTCTCTGAGACTATGCCATACGCAAATCATCGTACGACATTATACATGTAACGAGGAGACTTTGGAGGAGTTGATTTTCGCAAAACAAAGACTCAGCACAATCCGTAAATACTGCGGGCATGGTAGATCGGAGCTAGCGCTTATGCTGATTATTTTTTGAGAAAAAAAATCTATGGCAGATAGTTAGCTACCTGAAAAGAGAAGCGGTCACCCCAAACTGATAATGTGCCAGAAGAAATAAACGTACAACTTTTCGACAAGCAGATACTTATTTATCGGAATAAAGTAGAAATATTCGATATATAAACCGTCCCAGTAGTCGGTTACGAGTACGTATATATGTAGAATGTCTCGAAAAAAACGTCTGCACTATTTGACGCATCGTAACTTCCTGATTGTTCTTTATTTTCAGAGTACAATTAATATCAAGATAAACCTCCGACCAATAAAAACGCACTGTTAATTGCTATTGAAAGTATTAGAATATAGCGAAGGTGTGAAAACAATAGCGTAAAAAGCTCCAGGCAGATTTACCATGGGGACTTGCAACTAATGGGTTAATATACAAGTTCGACATGGATGCAATTGTATAAGATATTCGTGGAAAGACCGAGAGCATCAACGAGTGGCAACATTTATTAATAAACACTGGAAAGCTATAGTGAAGCATCGCCAAGATGTCTAAGACAATCAATTGTGGGCTTACTATCAGTAAAAAATGGAAAAAAACGCTAACAACGAAAGCAATTGCACGAATAGTACTTGAAGAAACGCAGCAAGATGCATAGGTACCTGGTGAAACTATATCGAAAGAAGAAAAATACTACGTTATCTTAATAAATGATGCAATTAATACACATAATTACTGATTGGAAATGGAACACCATATGATCTTGAAAAAGTTCGAGTGTTCTGTGACATTTCAAACACACAGGACTCACTGAGCCCTTTTCCTTTAACAGTACAGCAAATGGTGCTGATCACTTGAATTTATTGCGGCAATCTGTCTTACCACGCTTCCGAGACGACGCCAATAGAAATGCCCAATTTTGTTTTCAGTAGAGCAGAGTACCTGTCCACCAGCATCGTTATAGAAGAGCATATCCTGATAAGAGTCTTCCAAATAGGTAAATCAAAGAATATGTTCCACAGAATAGCTTGCCCATTTGCCAGACCTGAAGCTAATGGACTTCCCTTTAGGTGGATGCCCTGAAAAGTCTATATTTTTTGACTTTTGTAAATAAATAGCCCACCGGTATCACCAATAGATTAGCTAGAACTGTAATACTTTTGAACATCTGCAATAGGAGAAAAAGCAACTACATTTCAATCGACATTTAAATAAAAACCCATCTTATATTAAATAAAATTTTTAACTGTTTTAAACAGTAACAGGGAAAAAGTTTATAAAATTTAAAAAAGAAGTTAGACCCTAACTACTAGATACTACTGCTTAACACAATTAAATACAACAAAGACGCATATGTTTATATGTTCGGCGAGATGTACCATAAGACCGAAATTTCCTAAAAACAGCTTATGAGATCTGCGGAAAATAGAGCGAAGCATTTCTTGCGGTCACTTTAATGGCTTCTTAAAATTATTTAACTCTATAACCTATGAAGCTTTTAAAAAGTCCGCCTTCATCCTCTCACGGTCTCAATACGATGCTCGCTGAAATGCACCGCATTTATTCAAACTTCGCAAACGTTTTCATTTCTCTAAGTCTGGGTTGCGTAATACTTCAAGTGATCCGTCGTCATGGATTTATTTCCCCAAGGATGAGTGCACCACAAGGTACATCAGCTATGAGACAAGTTGACTGCTAATTCGCAAGAACCCTTGCCTACTTGAACTTTCGCGCTTGTCCTTCCGCAAGCGATTCTATAGTTCGATCGATATATAGGATCGACCGGTAGATACAATATGAAAAAATATGCCATGTCCTGCTGCGCTGTTCAATAAAAGGAAAAAAACAAAACAGCGTCCTGCTAACGTATTTTCACTCTGTAGCGGCACCGGACTATATGCTCAACGTGAGCAATGCAGGCCGAACGGATTCATTGACAGAAAAGTAATTAGGAGCTTTACCATATTTTGGAAATTGGAAGGGTTTGCGTGAGCTTTTGTCCGTTTTCTCATGCTTCTCGAGGATATCCGGTATTCTAACGAGAGCGAAGTTCACGTACAGCTTTCAATGGTTGAGGTATGATGCCAGAATTTACAGCACCGAACTCCGATTATTATAATTACTCCTTTCCGAGAAGAACGCTTTTCGAAACGATGCCGAAGACTATAGTATCAGGTGGTTTTCAGAGGGTAACGGATTCGTTTTGAACGTACGAGGGTCACGAAATAGAAGGTAGAACTGATTTTTCGTGTTTCTGAGTTACCATCGAATTAGCTCTGTGCAGTACACGCCACTAATAGCGCCATTAAACACAGACCGGCACATCTTCATCGCACGAAATCAATTAATCTGATCGTTAATATTGGCGTTCTGAAGCTGTCACAACACCGACCGGATACTGCATGTGTTCGATAGCCATATCTGATGGTCAGTTCCGTTGGCACTGTCAAGCCACAGAAGGGAACCGCTTTCACTGGAGAATCATGAACAAACAGGCCAAAAAAAAAACAATATGAACTAGCTGTGCATTGACGGCTTATTAGTCAGACGAAGACACTGATTCGATCTCTATAAACGCATGTCAAATCCGCTGAAAAACAATTAAAGCTTCTAGATTCCTATTTAGGTTGAAACTTCACACGGTGTTCATAGGCTTTGACTGTTTGAAGTTCAGTTTGTAGCGAAAAATGGCGCGCAAGACAGCATAGAACGGACCCGTACCACAGACCCAACGGCTTGCCACTGGCTATGTTTTATCTATACTTTTACTTGTGCCAATCATCGCCATAACAACAAAATTGAGTGATGTATTAATTGTCGATCTCAGCTTTAAAGCTGTGATTACGTCCTTGTTGTTACTACGCGAAACATACGGATCTTGTCGTTCCATACCTTTTTGGGCGTTCGAACGAGGTTAATAAGGTTGGAATTTAGAATTCAATGCTACAGCCAAATCAGAACGACTCTTTCGGAACAAACGTAATCGGCCCTAAGCAAACGTAGAAAGATCTGAGTAAATGCTTTGAGTTTTACATCTGCTACTGCTGCTACAAATACTGCTTTAGGTGACTGGCCCTGAAATCATAACAGACCTTTTCTGTCAGTACCTTTTCACCCTCGCTCAACCTAAAATCTATATGCTTCAAGCTGTTTACCCATATGTTTGATAGAATCTTAGCGAGTAGCAACAAAATGGGCGTCCTATGTTGTTGTCTCTAATGGCTTGAAGCGTTTTCGGCTTTTTTAGTCTTTAATTGTGCATTGCTATAGATTGGTACTGCCATATGCCATCGTACGATGGCCATCGCCGGCAACAATATTTTCATCTGTTGTCGCGCGTTTAGGGCAGAATCTATTCGAGTCAAGACGCGTTCAGGCTCAGAACAGCGAGGCCTGCCAAAGCATAGGATCGTTTGTCCCATAAGCAATTTACGCTTACTAGCTGTCGATGCGACAGCCTTTTAATGTACGCAGAGTATCCTCCTAGAACTTTGTACGGGGTGCGCATATACCTAAATGAGATAGATAGATAGATAGATAGATATACATCGACACGTAACGAGGCGTTGTACCGACACAACTCAAGAAAAAAGCTTCTATATTTCCTTTATTTGGCATCACCATTGGAGACAGCAGCCAGAGAAGAAGCCATTGGGGAGATCGGGTGCCGCGGGTCGCTTCTGCTGCTGTCGCTGGCCCCGAACTAATCGAATAATTTGATTTGCTGAAAAAATCGATTTTCGTGTCCGTTTGGGCTCGCCCATTTGCCCACTAGCCTTTAGTCCGATAGATGATAGTTCGATGTCTCGCTAGAATGACTCGAAAGAACGGGTCCGAAGAAGCCCGTGGGTCTACGAGCTGAGAGCCCTTTCGCTGCTACTGCTCGTAATCTCAATGAGTGGAACTGACGTCAACAACAAACCTGTTCAAGTTCGACTTCGTTGTTGTTGTTGTTGTTAACTGCGGACAGAAAAAAGACGATTTAGTGAAAACGTTATAGATACGCGCGCCGATACCTATACAAGCTAATATTATTTACTCGGATCAAAGATGGCACGAGTCACTTGTCTGTTGTTGCGTTCACGTTCGGCTGCCTACCTATTGCTGCTGGTTACCTAGGCGATTGCGAGGTACCGGGCGAAAGACGTGGATATGAAAGAAGACATATAGCCTTGTTAGGATCTTCAGGTGGTGCGTGAGGCTAGGTTCAAACGACGAGTGATGATTGGATGAACTGACGTTAACTTAAACTAGGTTAAGTTAGGCTTAATTGGCTAACGAATTAAGGATGAACGAGTCGCTGTTTAAGCGACCTGCCCACAAGCTGTTGTCGTCATCTACGGAAAGGTAAGGATGGATGCCCTACTGGGCTGACGTTCCCCGTGCTACTGTTAGGTCCATAGAGTTCCTCTGCTGGGTACAAAGGCAAACCGGTATTTGGCCAGCTAAACATAAAACGCTGTTTACGGCTATTAGGAAAGAGGCCAGTGCGGCCAAAGGAGAGATACAGGACCAAGGAAGGGAGAACTGAAACGATCCCTGTCATCAACTAAACCATTATAGGTCATAATAGATGCATATGGTGCAGACCAGTAGGTGCCGACGACGGGACGGCTTACGGATTGAAGGACGGCCATTGAATGCAAATCAATTAATTTAAAACATGTTCACCTGTTAGGAGGTAGGCATTGGTAGCCTGAGATGGTCATGGCGAATCTTTTGCGCTCTGATAATTAAATCAGTTCACTTAGCGAAAGAGTCAGAGTGGATGATAGTGATCTGCTTCCGTCTGTCGTGATCGCCGAATGATAAGTTTCACTCGAGTGATTAGGATCAACATTGTCTGACTATCGAATTCGCTACGAATACTGATACAGACAATCAGACCGAATCCGGAGAGGATCGGAGAGTCGTGGATTTGTGGGAAGTTTCACTTTGTGTTAGGGCACTTCATCCCGAACGTTTCCAATTGCCTTCTATTTCGACTAACGAAGCCTTACTGACGTACATGTTAAAATCAGTAGAAACTAAGTTAGCCATTGTCGTTAGTTCCCCTTTTCACACTGGCTTCTTTCAAATCAAAATGAATATTTTATGGATGTGTTATTACGAACTTATCTGTTGCCTGCAATCACAATTTTCAGGTTTCCATCCTTCCTGCAAAGGACTTAGAGCTTAAGGCGGTCCGCATATTATAAACGCTCGCTCTCCACACAAACCTTGATAAGCTTTATTTACAATACGCTCCGGCTAAGAACATTATATCTGTGATTCTATTTATGACGAATCTTTGAGCTAACCCGCTAAGTTGGCTGTTGTATCAACAACGGTGTTTGAGTCGATCTCGAAATTCAGTCAATCGCGCCTTGAAGGATTCTCGTACGTGACGAAAGTCACGCATCTGAGATTGGATTGGTTTTCACATTTGTGTGTCTATAACACTAATTGACTCGTCGTCACCAAAGATCCGTGCATCGCGGTAGAAGAAGACGACTAGACGTACGCTTCTGCGTGGGCTTCGTATAGTTATTCAAACTATTCGTATGCTAACATATTTACGACGCTATTGACGATTTCAGACGAACGCAACGACACGGGGCACTGGTTGAATCCATGCATGAAGGAAGGAAGAAAGAAGGTACGCTACGCCAGGACCCGTTCGGGTCGTATCGGCAAGTGGGATCAGACTGAGTGCACTAATAAGAACACTGCTTATGTGTTTACCCCTATTTGTGGATGAAGCATGTCGACTTATATAGACGTGCGAGCTGTCATATCAAACCGTACTCTCGTATTTTTTGAAGCTTACATGGCATGTTTTTGCCGACCGGCCCAAACGGCAATGTTAGACGCGTCAAGGTGAGCGACTATCACACAGCAGTATCGAGATTACTACCGGTGTTGTTTCAAAAACATGCTCGTTTCGGTTAAGAAGAGGCCGGTCTAAAAGTTAGCTACGTTGATATTGTCTATTGTCCATTTCGTGTACATTTTTCGTTACTATCTATGCTTGTCCAGTAATGGCACGTAGTGTTGAATACTGTTGAAGGATAGCCAGTCTAATTTTTCTATAGGTTTTCCTTGCTCCTTCATTGTTTGCGTATGCTTTGGCAGTTTTTTGCAAAGATACAGTGTAAAAAGCACTGCAATAACATCTTGCTTAGAGATCTTCGCACTTGTAGCAACGTATAACAAAAAGTTTAGCTGATAAGTCGATTATAGAATCCGTTCGTAGCCTTTGGCGTTAAACATCACGGGCGTCAAAATGGAACGGTAACAACTCAATAGCTCTGCCGTTCACATTAATGGACTATTTACAATAATGCACGATAAATATTGTGTCGATTTTTGGCCTGAAAGGCCTTACAGTTGACCTCTGTCTCTAGAGCTTTTTCCTAATTTTACAACGGTGAAACCTGAAAGATGCTTACGCTTGACCTCGTAGCCAGACAATCTCCAAACGAGCGATCGTCGAGGAAATGCTTTGTTGTGAAGTCAAATGCCATTTATCAATCGTGACAAAATTCGTACACAGTCATCACTTCTATCCATCAGCAACTGGTGTTAATTAATTGGGATTTTTTCCGGGATATTTCATTCCCCCCGTTTATTATCTCCTTATTTAGAGTGATTTAAGAGTATATTAAGTTGCAATATAGGCTCCTACGGCATTTGCGCTGTGTTGATCTAGGCGTCCATTATTCTGGCCGTAAGCCGGATCGAAACGTACAAATAAGGATACACAAAAATAGTCGTCTATATTAAGTTAGTGGGCGTTTGTATAGTCTTATTAGATCATTACTTGCACTATTTGTCATCGGCCGGTTGAAAATCAATTGTACCAAGAATTTATCCAAGAATTGAATGGGTTATATGTATTGCACAATGTGGGGTGGGGAGACCACGCTGTCTGTGGTCAAAATTTACTGGCACCAACGAATTTCGTGCGCAAAACTTCATCAGTTACTTAGAGAAAGGGAATTTACAGTGACCTGATAAGTTGACGTCCGCTTCATTTCACCCAGTCTTATACATATACCTAACGATTTGTTGTACCTGGTTTGATCATACAGATCCTGTACTTTTGCCTAGTTTTATTATCTATATAACTTTATTAGATCGGTTGGTTAGCATGAGCGATTCCTCACGTATGGCATGGTTTCATGTTTATGTGATTTATGGTTACTGATCATTCGCAGATCACAGTGGCCAAATTCGACTAGTGATACACATAAAGCGGTTTAAAACAGTAAGGTCGACGAGTTTGAGGAAATCCGCGAGCGTTTACCTAAGGACGAAGCAGAGGGAGCAATTTATAAGATGTAGTTATCTCTTAACATCTATCTTTAACAAGTTAATAGTTGATATTATCATCACCCAAATAATGGCAACGTTAACTATGTGCAAAATCGGAAAACACCAGTAGGAAAATGGCGGATTCGTCGAAGAAATTCCCCAGGATTTCAGTAATTACTAACATCGATCATCCGTCAGCCTCGATGGGATCCGATTGGCAGATAATAATGCTTGGGAAAATTTTTTCTAAAAATATGGTCGAATAAGCTACCAATGCGAATCAATTTAATCATAAGTATGAGAGTACTATATCTGAGAGGACTAGATCATCACGTAATTAGACTATTCTGAGACGAAGTCAAGGCACTGGGGCAAATCGACGGTAGGGTCAACGGCTGAATGCTGCTAGGATGGTTCGTCACAATCACAACAATGTCACAACAAATATAGCTCGTTTCTGATATAGTTTTGAATTAAGCTACGCATTTAATCTACCAGTGCCGTCTGTATAGCCATTGAAACAAAGAGAGAAGGGCAAAAACTCATGTTTAAATAATCTGTAGGTCACTGAAAGCTTTCATTGGCCACAGAGATAACGATTTTTTTTGTATTTAATAAAACTTGCCGCAGCGGAGACAAATGACCATGGGTTTGATTTTCTTACTTTTAGCTAATCAGCTTAGTCAATAACGAAGTTCCAGAAAGGATAGAAAGAGTAATATAGAGGACGAAACTTGTTTCGCTAGTAGTGCGTTTGCCATCTTGGGAAGCTTACGACGCTTTCCAAAGGTTTTCAAATGGTCCTTCTCGGTAGTATATCCTTCAAATATCGTGCGACATTTTTCTATCTTCGCAGCTCTATAAATAACAGTATTTTAACAGAGATACGCCGGAAAATTTGTGATTAAGCGGAAAACGCTACTTAGCTCTATGGACAAAACATTTCCTGGGGCGGGGGCTTCGCTGATGTCTTGAGTTCGCTGCTTTCTAAGTACGAACCCATGTTTAACCCAATAGCGATATCCATGTCTTTGGCTAAAAAGGCTAGGCGTCCAAGGATAGATCATATGATATTTATTTATCTGAATTATGAAATCGAGTGCAAAAGGATAAGTCTCGTTTGAATGGATATGTTGTAACCTGCCGCTTACCTAAGTAGTGAAATCGCTTCCTAATCTTTTCGGTACATTCTGAGCGAAAGATGTCCTTGGCTCTTTGCTGCTGACGCAAAAACAGAGGAAGCGGGGAAAAGACACTTACTGCCCCGTTGCTCCGGGTTCTTCGTTGTCACTGCTACGCGTGTACGGCGCACCAAATGCGGTTTGTTCATTCGGTTAAGTAATCTCTCACATCGTATTGTTATCGAAAGGTTTAAGACGTCACAATGGCTTCGCCCAGGTTATGATCGCCAGAGTCTAGACCTATGGTGTAATATTCCTCGTTAATGACTGATTCATTGAGAACATTAGTCTCATTATGAAGCGTACAAAACGTGAAATTTGTTGTTATGCAGTTTTTTATTACTGTGGATCGTCCTACGTTGCATCTGCCTACGATGTGTTCTCAACTTCACCATGAGAAAGCTGAACTGAACTGACTGTCTGAGAAGATAATAATAGCCAAATCTCTAACTGCCGCAGGTAAAAGCGTCTTCATAGGTGATATCTAAGTGGACAGTCTTCATCGTCCGGAGACGTCAACAACCGAGTGATCTCACTACACGCAGATTAAAAGTAAACATGGCGCTCAGCGACATCGAAAATCGTCTGCACCAGCGTGATGTTCTTCTGAATCAACATCAAATTGCGCTTCTTTCGCCCCTCCCCCTTCAGTTCGCCAACAGGTCAATAACTAATCATCCACATAGCGAGCATTCCTAACCCCTGGGGCATTCCGCAGTCACCATGTAGCACATTGACCGCGCCCCCGACAACGGCAGATAACGTCCTGACGAGACTTACCTCGCCAGCACACGTGGCCACCATGGTGCTGTTCCTGTCCGCATTTGTCGTACGACATAGCATTTATGAATGTCCACTTTTAAACTAACCTAAACTCGAGGTAGGTTCGTTTGTTGCTGTTACATACCATTAGCATAGGGCGTATTCCTTAATCCCCATTCCAGCTTCGTATAGAGAAAGAGACAGTGAAGAGACGACCTGGGCGGGCAAAAACGAGTCCTCACATGTGTCTGCCCACTTCGTTGCCGCTCGGTCTAGCTGTCACCTCTCGGCACTTTCATATGGCACCATTTTGATATATGTGCCAATGCTGCTTTCGTTGCTGTTATGTGCGTATCGTCCATGCGTTGATTTGATTTAGTGGATACGTTGGCCTGAACCTGACGCTCTAGGTGTATCGATGCATTCCAGTCGTTCCCGGTCAAGGTCGAGAGGTCGATGAATGCGGCGACGTTGGCCACCAAAAAAGAAGGTCCGTGAAAGGGCGAAGGGACTGATACCGTTACGATCTCACTTGAAAGGTAACGAAGTGTAGACTGAGTTGACATGAGGGACAGGAAATAGGCAATTGGTAGACCGCTGCGTTACGTTCTAAGGTCGCCATACTGACGCGAGCTGCAATCGAGACAGGTCGTTGCGGCCTTCCTTCTCCAACTCGAATTCTCGATAACATATTGCTCGAAGAGAATTGCACTTGGTAAATCTGGTACTTCCAGCATCAGACTGGCAAAATCTTCCTGATTGATTCGTTCGACACAATTTAGGCCAGACTTCGAAGGGATGTACGTGGGCTAGAGATCTTAAGCAAAAATTTGAAAAAGGCTAAGCTGGATTTGGGATCATGTGTAATCTCTTGTTTTATCATACATCTATTATACAGATGAAGAAATAATAGATGTTGAAAGTGTATGCATTGTAGCCGAAAAAGACAAAGGCATCTACGATCTAAAGATGAATTATCATCGATCGCGCTTGAATTAGTTCTCGAAGCCTCCGACTACCACCGATCTTGATCTTCTGCTCATTTCATATTAATAAATTTGCTATAAATGGCTAGATAGCTAGTAAATGATAAAACCGTACGCTTGTGTTCGCGCGTATCATTAGGCGCGTTTTCCTGAATCTGGTTTCTTGGATACACCTGTACTCATTTGTTCGTGACCGCGTTGCGTCAACAGACAATATCGTATACTATATACATATAAACTCATCGGCCCGTTAGATGGACGAACAGGGCGAGCATAAAAAAGATTAGTGAGATTCAGCTGGACCTAGCTACGTTTCGCGCAGTATTTCGCAGAACGACCGTGTCCCCTTGCGCACCGTACGGCCTGGAGGGAGAGTATGCTCCTTCTGGCTAGTTTTCATCGTTCCCTCTACTCAGGGTCCGCGACCGAAGCAAGTCATTCTGTGGAGACAACGAATGGCTGCATTCTCCTCCATGTTTCGACTGAGACAAATCGGCAGAGCCATATATTCCATTCGCTTACTTCGGCAGCCGTCATTAACGTCCATAAGGGTCGACCGAATCGCTAGCCACGATCGTGAATGCTGACTCGACCTAGCATATACGTATCTAGGCAAACGGTTGATACGCACGCCATCCTGCACGAGTCTGGCATTTAGAATGATATCATGTTTACGTAAAGCTTACACACATATATGAATATGCATCGCTCGTTTATTACGGCCATAAGTAGAGAAGAGGCTTGCGAAACTATGCGTGAGCTGTCAAGCACCACAAGGTTGACGAAATACGCAGAATAACAGAATAATTCTGAGGTCCTAGGAGGACAACGCCCGAACAAGGACGACATTCCATACATAGTTATAACGATCTACATAGATATATTTTCATATATGCTCACGTTAACTCGTATATAGCGTAAGTGTCTGCTAGAAATGCTTGCTCGAAGCTTGGGCTGCTGGCCAATCTCAGACAAGCATGTACAGGTGCAACGCGCCTACGACAAGCTAGTTGCGCGCTGGTTGTCGCTGGTGGCAGCCAGGTCAAAACCTAAACACCTGAAACGTCCACGTAATAGTCCGTAGGTGAACCGAATTGTTCTCCGCTGTGTGCGTGCGAACGGGCAGTCTGCCTTCGCATACGTGCTTTACCGAATATTGTCTACTGAATCATTGATGACCCCTATCGAAGACTTTCGCGGAAGGACAGCATGTATGTCGACTAATCTGCAAGAGATCAACGAAGTCGATACCCGAGAACGAGTCGATAGGCGCAAAAGACGACGGAGATTTCACTGGTTTGTTCGAATATCAGCGATACCGTTACGATCTTACGCATTCACTATTAACTGGGCAGAGTTCCCTAAGGCTATGATTATGTCAAAAGACGACCGAGTGAAGTGAACCAGCGATAAAGCTCTGACGTAGTGGAACTTCGAAGAACTCCATTGTCTGTAGTCTTCTGAAAAGCAGAAGTAGCTTACGATTGGGAGCGAGGGGCATCGAAGCACCGTTTCAAGCGTCGTGTGGGTGAAATAACCAATTTGGGCTAATTTCTCAGCTCGTCCAATTTTCGAAACGACATAACGCCAAAATGGCGAGCCTGCCAGCAGCGGCTGGAGTGCAGCTCGATTTTCAGTGGATGAAGGGAATCAGTAACTGATAGATGGGAGGGATAGTATCCTCAGCTTGCGCTTCGTCTGTAGCTTCGGTACCTTCTTCAAAGGACTTCGCCATCACTAGCACTCTCTGTTGTCGATAGTTAGCTGTAAGGTTCACTCTGTAGCAAAACGTGCTTGTTTGCTGGGTCACCCGCGTCTGCTGTTGCTAATCTCCTGTTGATGTTGGAATATAGAAACGGCAAACGTACTTGAATGTAGCTTTCTATCTGCCCTGCCGGCAGAAACGGTATTGGGCAAACGAAATGCGAGAAGTTAACGAGTGGGCAGAGCTTGATATGGCTTCTAATAACATACCTTGTAACATCTCCTTCTCGAGGCAGAAACGCGTACATAAGTAAACGTTCGTGCATAGAAATGGAAAGCTAGGAAGGTCGCACACGATAGCAGGGAAGAGCTCATGCTACCAGCGACCTAAATTGATTAACGCCATTAAGAAGAGGACGTTGCTGAAATTGTGTCGAAACTATAGCAACGTAATAGTTAGATGAGTTGGGCAAAATGCAGTCAATCGGTGTCTTTCGACGTCCGTTGGAATCCAAGTGAGTGCCCTTAATGGGCTAGCAAATCCGATCCCAGATCGATGCTATCCGAATCATTCAGAATTGGACAGATACTTCAACAAGATCCATAGAGAGTCAGAGGCTGACTGCGTATATGTCGGTGCGGGTACGGACGTGTTGTATCGCCATAGGAGATCGCTAGTGGGAGGTGGACATTCAATTGGCTTGAAATTGGATCGCCTTAATGTTGTTATGCTACATCGTTCACGAGTTAGGCATTAAATTGCGAGATAGGGAGCAGGACAGAGCGGTTACGTAGATGTAGGTACAGTCCCGGAATGAGGAGAACTCTAAGAAAGCAACCATTTTAATGATATCTTATTATTATGATCATTATTTCTGATCTGCGCTCGACACTGGCCGGCCTCGTTTGACCTGGCTGCAGCGCTCCTATACGTAAAGTAGATAGGACAGAGGGCAGTAGCAGTTCGATTAATCAAAGCCGCGTTGAACTGAGTGGAAAGACTATTCTTAGCCGCACTTAGACATGTCCCTAAGCTGCGGACGTAACTAAGTATCCTTTTGTCATTTTATGCTTATACGCAAATGTATTACTCCTGCGAAAAAAAAAAAGCTATTTAGCGGGCCATCGCCTGACATTTCCGTTGTCAGTTGCTGGCCGATATGGTATCGAACCGATGTGTTCGTCGGTGGAACGATACCCAAAGTTGTCGGTGTGCACAAGATAACAAAAGTTCTCTTGCTAGTGTCGGTGTTTATTGACGCCTCGGGAGCTTTCGACATCTAGCCTATGAATTTGTTGTATTCCACAGCTCCATGGCGGCGACGTTGCTGAGACTGGCTACAGTCTTACAGCGGCCACGAAGTCTACTATTCTAGCTATAGACCACATCAAATCAGCTGTATTAACAACCGGGCGTATCGACTCCTGCGGCGGTAGCGGTGGCGCCCCGGTAAACTTCACCTTAGAGACAGAGAGAGAGGAAGGGGGAGGAGGGAGAGAGAGGGAGGTGTCGCCATGTTGCTTAGCGCAGCAAAGTGGATGTGCTGGCTTGTCATCTCGCTCAGAACGACCCGCAAAGAAGCCGAGACAATCATCCAGTTTTTTGTCCC
>NW_019214206.1:6394-36755 GCF_002532875.2 Varroa jacobsoni | reverse complement strand
ATAGCTGTGTCGTCGTAGTAAGGAATACTGTCGTTGCTGTTCTGATGATGACGATCGCTACCGAATCGAACATAACCTGTTGATGGAACGTATGCGATCTCATCAGCGGGCTTTTCAGGGACAAGAGAGCAAGACTTCGCTCCTGTTGACTTCGTATAGAGTTGTTGGCTTTTCATTGAGGTGCGAATATCGTCACAATTTAGTATTGCCGCCGGTGACGGATTGCCAAGAGCAGAAAGTTCAAGGGAGACGTAAGGGAGCGCTTTTGATGTTTTGAGCGTAATACAAATATCAAGGGGCCAATTCAGGTATCGAGAACAAACAGCATTGATTTTATATTCTTTTCGTGTACACTTCGGACGATGTCTTCACTGGCTTGCGGTTAGCTGAACGGGCGAAGATTCTTTGCTTAAGAGCGTCCGTTCGGACGTTGCTGTTATCGTCTTGCGCATTCTGCTCGATTTTCGAGTTTCTGTTGTAATGTGTGCCTTTAGCTACCGTAACAAAAAACGCTCTATTTAGTTGTGATGCCACGGCTCAATAAAGTTGTTATCTGGTTATGTGTCCGTTCTAATCGTTTCTAAGCGATAGCGCTGCTAGAAAATGCAATTGCTTAACTAAATACTCGGTTCGAACAACGGGGTAACTACGGGAAAAAGCATTCGGGAGCACCTTTTTTTTTTCTGGACCAAAATCCTAGTCACTTTACAGTTTTGACGCAAATACCAACGACGTTTCTACTAATGAACATTCGAAGAATAGATACAGTAGAATATAGTACGTAGAATCAAAATCATTTCTGCTTTTTCTCGTGACCAGTAACATTGAATCTGACGAGCTTTGGATCCGCCCGGATTTTCAACTGCTATCCGAAGCAAAAGTCGCAGCAGTATTTCTCATTGTCCATATACATCTCAGAGCTGACCGTCCACTATAAGTTGTCTAACCCGGTGGCTAGGTTATACTTCTTGAATGTTTGAACTCTGAGTACCCGCCCCCGGGGGTTTGGCCGAGCCAGTGAATGTCGGTGTCACCACCGCCCCCGATGGTGCTTCCGGTCGCCATCTGGTCTATGTCCTTCTGCGGTGCTTCCTTCCCCAAGCTTCCGTGGCCTGCTTCGAGACTGGTGTCTGTTAGCTTCTTCTTTTTCCGTCCTCGGTCACTCGGAGGTCAGCGCGGCGCCAGCTTTTCTGCTTTCTCAACGACGATCGTGATGATCACGATGGCGACAATATTGTCCATGTTGTTGAGGCCGCGGTCGTAATCGTACTTGCTGCTGACGACAGTCACTGGGGCTCGACGAGTTGCGAGCCTTGGGGAACACCACAGCTGCCTCCGCCTCCGCTGGCGCACCGTTCTTGGCGGGTATCTTAAAGTTAAGCTGGGTTGGGTCCAGGTAGGTTAAGGCCGTAAAGCTGAAGACACTGCGTTCAGAGGACACGTTGCGCCATGGGAACACACATTTATTAGTGCTTTATCATTATTATGAAGGCTACAAAATCATAAAGGATGGAAACTAAGGGTGCATAGATAAGCAGTGAGTGGATAGGTCGAAAAAAAAAGTTATCTTTTATAGTTAACGATTTCAAGTATGCAAACTTTCTTTTAGGCTATGTAAATAACACTTGTTATCGAACGCTTGTACCTGACTAGAACAGGACGTTTGTCTACGTGCCAGCCATCTATAGAGAGCAGAGTATAGGTACAAGTATATATAAACATGTACTCGTGGAAAACACGAAAAAATGAACGACAGGAAGAGTGTGCCAGGAACAGTTGGGCAGAGAGTAGCGGCCGGTACCTAACCTCTGGCCCTATACAAAGCATTTAAGAATACGGTGTCACCGAAAGCGAACTAGAGGATTCAACAGTCGCTGACGCTGATTCAGGTTGCACCAGCTGAACGTCCGAAACGCCGCAGCAGAAAGTGTTTTTGTAAAAACCAAGTGACAATAGAGTATGCTACGAGCAGAGTACAACAGACCTCCATTCATATTGAGGACAGGTGGTTCCGCTAGCGAGAGGGTGATACGTCTAGTGCTGAGAGGAAGCTGTTTTTCGGCTGTTCATTAAACTCTCCTTTCTTTTATCTGCCAGCCTTACGTTATGTAGTCAAGGGAACCTAAACAACTCGCTAGTAAGAACGCTTCTGGTTTTCGCATGCTAATTGAGGTCTTCCACTCTATCAATCGGCGTCTGGTTTGAAGACGCTTCGTCATTCTTAGTACGAGGCATTATTGTACTCAATACCGTATGGTGTTATTATGTTTAGTATTTTAGTGTATATCTTTACTTGCTAGTCTTAGACCAATTAGACACTACCGGGTTATACGCTGAAACCTTGTACAAATCACATGTTTCACAGAAATTTTATTCACACAGCTCTATCAATTGATTCGGTCTTTTGAATGCATACGGTGCACCCTTGTTCAAGCTACCGCTGTACGCCAACAGGTTGTTGGTAATGATGTGATCTTCGCCATGCGGACAAAGAGCAGGAAGACCCTGTGCTTGCCGAGTGAACCGAACTGGCAGCATTGCACTAATTCACGCGGATCTGTCTGCCTGAGTAAAAGCCATAGTAGCTGATACCGAGTCCCAATAGCAGTCTCAGGATGTCATCGTTGTCATCTTGAGTGCCAGAATAACAGTGTGCGTGTGCCTATCTTCGCTCACTTTCCTGGAGAATAGGCCAGAGGCTAGGAGCTTAGTAGGCTGGCTGGCAGGCAGGCCGGCCGGCCTACTTGTGAGAAAGAACAGTTTAGCCCGTGGACCAGGCAAGTCTGGTGGATCTGCTAGGGTATATTAACCACGAACTAGAAAAGTTCAAGGGAGAACTCTGCCGGGTACGAACAACAACAGGTTGTCGTCATGATGACAGTAAATATTTTTTTTGGCTTATTCTTCACCTGCTTACGTGGTCGTAGTGGGAGATTAATATATAGTACGCTCGACATCCGTTGAGTCGCCTATAACTTCATTCAATACAGAGTAAGTGGACTGATTTAGAGGGAAACACGTTAGATTGTTTTGCGTCGACACAATGCAAACGAAACATGAGATAGAAATGATTCCTCTGCGTTTGTCGTTTGGCTACGGTATTTAGCTTATCTTTCGCAACGGACGAAAAAACCTACGTAGCGAACAAAGCGCTTATCTTCAATGCGAAATGATTCTGTCAACGCATACGGTAGGGACCTACTTGCATTTGTTTCACACCTGCACAGTATGACGAAGTGATTTAGATAATTGTCATCATCGAAAAGTATGTAGGAGATCTATTTACCAAAAGAGCCAAGAATCTGATTATAAGTTTCTTGATAAAACGTTCTCGTAAATACTAGAGATGCGTATGTTTAAAAGATTATGTCGAAACAAAGCGACACTCATTCATAGAAATCGTAGCATCTTTTCTATTTTTAACGCAAGCTTCGTATTTACGTTTTATTGCATTTTCAAAGCTAAGTGAACTAATCAGAGGCTCAGCTATATCGTGAGCTGGCGATCGGCCAAGGAGAAAGTAAGTGTGCTCCGTAATGGTGCAGCGGTAACTTGCGCGACAAGCGTCTGATGCAATACAGAGCACAGTTCTAGATATCACAGTCGAAAGTAGCGCTAGGGCACGCTCATTTGAGGCACAATGCTCCTTAGTGGGGCGCATGTTTTCATTTAAGAACCATTGATTTCTTTTAATTATCGACGCACTATTCTAGGCCACGGAGTGTCTCCCTTGAAACTCGGAGGCCACATCAAAACGTGTAGTTACACAGCATATATAGGTAATGAAACATGGGCAAATGCATGCGAAATAAATATAGTGTTCAGAATGTTGTTTCATTGGACTGAAATCAAACTCAGTGGATTTACATAATGCCCCATTTAAAGTGTGTGTATTACGGAAGATTTGCTTGCTTCGCCCAACATGGGACTACGGGAACATTTCTTGCTTATAGCGTCGTGTGAACGTTCTTTAAGGGCTTCTTCTATCATTTTACCGTTGTCAAAGATGTCGATCTCTCACCGAGATGACAATAGCATTTGGCAGGGCGTGATTTGTCAGCACAGACAGCTAATCAACAAATACACGAAGGACTATTCCTCGATCGATAAAGCGACCCCTGTTACTCTACTCGGCCTAATCACTTTGTCGGCGTTAGCTTCGCTACTTGTCTAAATATCAACTTGGCAATAGTCAGCGAATTGTCGTTACTTTCTTTCTTACTTAATGATAGGATAGAGAGACTACGGGACTGAGCTTCTATTTGCAGGGGCGAGCCGCATAAAGATCGGCAAAAATTATCGGTAAGATGGGGCTATCGCCTACTTGCTACCGTGCGCCTCAGGCACAGTGTGGGAAGGACAGGTGAATTCCCATGATAGCGCGCAGTGCGTCCCTCTATGCTGCTGTATATAAACGGTACTATGTAGGTCATTTATGTGAATATTTGTCTGTAAGAATACACATAGAAGGCTTACTGTACAAAACGAAACAGTTGCGTACTCTTGGGCTACAGAAATCTGCGAATCATGCTACGGTCATGACTGGGCAGAGTGTACACACGTTTGTGTGCTCTCTGCATTTACTCAGCAGTAGTTGCTGCCAAAAATGAAACTACATATATATATACATATGTATATGTCTAGCAGAGACAACACTATCCCTTTTAGGCAGGCGCGCTCTCACATGAAACAGACACGAACAGGCGCAAATCGTTTGTATTTACACGACAACCTGGTTCTGCTACTGCTGCTGCTGCTGCCCCAGATGAAACAGATCTCGCGACTATGGCAGAAGGCCGAAGGACCCACGACCTAGTGCTGTGCTCCTGCGATAGCAACCGACGTTGGCCTGTTGGTGCGATGCGATGATGGTTCCCTAACCACCGTGAGAAGAAGATCGGCCCAGATCGAGCCCAGTTCAGTTGTTCGGCACCTCAAACGCTGAATCGACAAGCGAAGATCTTCTGCGCGGATCCACCAAGCGGCCACTGAGGAACCTGTAATATAAACGAGAGTTCGCTTTAAAGATATAGACTTGACTGGCAAGGCTACAGATCATGTAGGGAATTGACACTGGGAAGAAGAACATAGAGAACAACTAAGGAACCACAGAGAAGAGGTTAGTCAAGATTGTTTCGCCTGACCTGTTGATCGTCCTGGAAGGCGCAGAAAGAAAGCTAAACAGGTCATACACGATTTGTTCACGGCTCTTGTTGCCTTCTATTTTGCGTTGATTGTAGTATAAGCAAATTTAACGGATAATGAAACAAGCAGTACTACGTACGCACGCATAGTCCTAGCATACACAATACATCCCCCCGTATCTATCGAAGGGATTATTGCGTACCACTGTATTTAGTCTATTTCGATATGGCGTAACGAAATCGTGCCAATAAAAGAAAGTCGTGCCTTGCTATTAGACGAAAAACGTTTGTATCATCGTATTGTGTTGGCACTGTAAATCTTTATGAAGCCAGCTTATCCGAGTTCGTTTCACACTGAATAGCATGCTTCAGAGTAATAGCATTGAGCAAACCTGTGTAAATTTGGTCACGCTTTACCAGCCTTGATATTCGGGGCTGCCACCTTGACAAGGGTGAGAACTACAGAGAACGTATTAACATCTAATTTGGTATATTGAAATAGAGAACAATAAGACATAAGGCGGCCGCTCAGTAAAGACAAACGTATCAGAGCTTACATCTGTAAATCTTTTCAAGATTCGCGGTTCAGCTAAAACTCTTTCTGTGCTGTACTTTGAAAGACCGCTCCTACCATCATTGATCTGATCAATCCCAAATCAATTTGAGAGACACATTTGCTGTCAACACTTGTGATACACGGAAACAAGTTTAAAGGCGCACTAAACAGATAAAACGAGAGAAATGAATATACGATTAATAGTTTTAATCATTAGAGGCTCATATTTGTACACTGTAACGTTCTCCATTGAATTGAAGTCGGCGAACTTCTGCTTCACTAGAAAATAACTTCTATTTTTTTGGTGAAGGTCAGATAATATTCTTATCTCGCTTCGTAGAGTGCACTCATTGTATACTGACCATTTATTTGCCTGTGCCCAATTCACAGTGTTCTAGTACCGGACATAGGCTTATGGATTTGATCTAGGTATATGGATCTTGCAGAGATGTCCTACAACTTTTGGTTGAGGACAAGTCTCAGAGGTTTCCGGTGGCATCCTCACACCAGTGAAGTTTACATTTTTGTAGCTTGCAATTAGATGTCCGGCGATCGCTACGGAGGCTATATATGGTACGCTATCAAGCAAGTTCTTATTAATATCTCGTTGCGCGGATCGTTTATATTTGTTCATATAACAGTGACCTTATTGTTCTAGACTAGGATGGCTTTACAGATTTGCTTCGATGTATGGCCATGATAGCCGGCTTCAAATATGTCTATCAATTCCAAACGGATTCATTCACTTTGGTATGGTAGTCGTCGACCCCTAGAGACAAACATGGGCCATTACGATTAGCAATTCAGCGCGGCAGTTGTCTGCCGTTTCCTGTCCGGCTACGTCAAAGTAAGGCAATCAAGCCACGGTGTAAATCTGACAGTCGTTGCTATCAACTCAAAGTTGTTCACAGATAATCGTCAAGAAGGACAGTAACAATTTTCTGAAAAGTTACCACGATGCTGATGAGTTCACTAGGCGTTGTCCATTGCAGTCGGCATAAAGGTGACTCGACATGATCGAAAGGGTGTACTATGATCAAAATGCTAGCAGAAGTATCGGCAAGATGTGCAGCTGTGTAGACTCGGGGTTTGTCGATCCCGCTGGACCTCTAATCCAGTCTCACCAACTCTACGTACATATATCCACGTATATAACTCTATACACCGATTAACTAGACTATTGTGTTTCAGATATTCAGAAGTTCTCTCGCATCGATCTTAGACGCGAGACAGCTCCACCCACTCCTGATTGGCGTCGATTCGTCGGAACCTACGCAGCCGAAAAATCAAAGACGTTTACAGGGCGTTTGCTGGTCCGTGTGCTAGAAGCAGATTGCGCGACGTTTTTTCGGAGACTCACGTTCATGTCAGCGTACGAAAACGCGTTTGCTTACCGGAACCGATGAAGCGGTCTGACTCTTTTTCAGACCAAGTTTCTTCGGACCTGAAGGATCCGCAGTTGATTCATCTTGAAAGAATCATCCGTCTAGAGTTAAGACTACAGTATGTGCCGCAGTAAATATGTCGAAGGCGCAGGAAGTCCAGACGCAGACGAGATGAAAGCCGAGCGAGTTTCGGTAGCGACATGATTCGATAGTCGCATCGTACTGTCTACCCGTCTCGTACGTTCTTTCTGTTGAATAGCTTAAGCTCGCTACCTGATTTCTAAATTATTGCTTTACACCTGCTAGTGAACCTAGTTTTTCTGTTATTTTATGCTCGCACAGTACTACGACTATGAACGAAGAGAAGCTAACCCCAACCCGATCCACTGTAAATATGGCGAGTGGGGGGATCGTGTGAGGTAGGAGGAGGAGGAGGAGGACGAGTAAAAAAGAGCAAGCTAAGATACATTTTTCCATGTCCAAACATACGTATCGGATTCATTCAGTAGTGATACGTCTGACTGTGTACTATTTGTATCTTGAACAGACTTGTAAGCAGATCTGGCACCAGGATATTGAAAACAATAGCATAGCTCTTTGTATAAACAGGATGCGTTTGTCGAGACACCAGCAGGCTAATACTGTCGTTTGAAACATTGTATTGTATCGGACTGCTGACGTGCGGTAATCGTCTTTCTACTCGTGGATAGCTTTCCCCTTCGAGGCTCGGAATCCGGAACGGATTCAGACGACTTTTGTCGGCGACCGTCAGCCGATATTTCATCACTGCAACGTGTGCAGGTCTATGGAAACGAAAAACTCGATGGACATTGTATACTTTATCGACACGCTATTGTATGACAAGAGCAGATAACATGTAGCATGAACGTGAACGATATTAGCGAGCCACTAACATTCTGCCCGACACATGACTAAAGGATTGTCTGTGACTAGGCAGGTGACGGTAGCTACCTGTTACAACTGTACCTATTGTCTATACGCTAAGAGATCACTATCGCATGTTTGCGTCTGTAAACACATCTATTGTGTATGGGAATCCTAGGGACGCTCAGTTTCTTGAGTGTAAAAAGAAGAATTAAGTAACAGTTAGGGAACAAGCAACACGTACGTACTTTGCGTCATAATACTGGTACATGGCAATACTGCGTTTATTCGTGTCTAGGTTACACTGTTGCCAAACGGGTTCTAGTAGAAAATATGTCTAGTTTTACTTCAGCGCTACTTCAGAGGGTTGAACCTTAGCTCGAACCGAGGTATTGACTACCTACCTAAGTGTTTTTAAGCCTAATATGACAAACACGTCACGTCGGTACCATGACGGAGGCAGCTCCTGGTAGAAATTGTGCCATTGTGCACCGTGCTTTGCGATTTCTATATATATATATATATATATATACATAGATTTTCCTCGATCATGAAATGACGTCCCGCAGTAGCTTGCTTTTCACAGCAAGTACCAACGAAGCGATTCAGGTGATCAATTGAAATTCGGGCCGCTTAACTTATTGGTGCTTCATTTGATATTTCGGTATTCCTAAACATTTGTAAGGCGGAAAGTTGACGATGGAAAAGTTAGTTGTAACGTTTGATGTCGAGAAGTCATGTTGAACCTTTGCCAAGTTCCTCGAAAAGTTCACTATCACATACGACTTACAGCATTTATTTGATATTGCTATGATTACGTATATATTATATCAAGTACCCATAGGGCCTAAGAACTTAGCAAATAGTTGAAAAAAAACACTCAGAACAATGTACCCATAGGGCCTAAGAACTTAGCAAATAGTTGAAAAAAAACACTAAGAACAATGTGTGAATCTACAGGTTAATGCTGAAAAAAATTGCCTAGAGAAAAAGACTATATGTAACCTCTATAGAGTGTAGCATTTTCGACAAGACATTTGTCTGACTTGGCGGATAAAGCTTTTTATGCTAGAATTCAAGCGTCGCTTTCATTTGCATGGACCCTTTACGGGATAGAGAAACGCGTTCGTGTCATTGTTTACTAGCTGACCGAATTGCGAAAATACGTCTAACTGTTAAATTTAGCATGGACAGAAATTCAACGCAGCTCTCAATGGCTATGCTGGACGGAAAACTCAGGCTAAATTTACCCACGAATTTGCTGTGAGCTCAATTAAACTTTACAGGAAATACATTCTGTGCTCCGGATATGCAGCCTATTGGAAAAGCGAATGGCTTGGCCTTATCAGGTGCAGAATCTATATAGGGAGAAAGTGGCCTATGACAGTTATTTCAGACAATTTCAATTGTACAATACCGGAGTCCGATTGAGAACGCGTCTGGTGCAATAATGTGTGCGTTTATGCTGCGTGTGGGCTGGTGGCGATGTCCGTCCCAAAAGGCGTCGAAAATAGTAAAATATTGGATTTTTGATTAAATACCTCGAAAGATCCAGGTATCTCGTAGTTCATATAATTTTGCATAGTAGTAGACGCCGCCAGATTTACGCAAATGTTGATACTAGTGGCTGTAGCACTTTCTTTGAGTGATGCCACAGTTACAAATGCGTGCCCCATAATGTGCAAGGCGACTTTCGTCTTCATAATGCCCTTTTTGTCAAATTTGAATTGGGCAACATCGTAACGGGGGCATTACTAAAGACGGGAGTCTTTTTTCGAATTACAGATAATTACAATTGATTTAGAATACATTCGAATTTCTTTTACGTCGGGGTAAACACCCTCTAAATAAATAGACAGAAGAGCAGATGACAAAACGATCCCTGGCCTGACTCGAATAATTGATATTAAAAAAAAAAAAAAAAAAAGAAACTCAGTAAGAAATTAATAATTACATAAGTGTTTATTGTTGAACTTAACGTCCTTAAAACACACACAGTTCACATGCCTCCCGTCTAGATTCGACGGCATCGCGACCCACAGCTGCACACCGTAGTTGATCTAGCTCTAACAAACAATATAAAAATCAAAACAAATATCTCATTTCGCGGATCAACTCGAAACTTAAGCCTTCCTCATATTTTACAGCAAGGGCCCCTTAACTTCTTGACTTTGAACTGCCCGCCCCCTTGACATGACCCACTCTGTTACCGATGCGAACTAGGCGCGCTGGCAGGCACCACACAGATACAAACACATGGCTTAGAGCAGCTGAAAATTGGTTAGTTTCACTTAGCAATTCATCGAGGGCTGTGTGAGTGACTCAATCTGGGCCATTTCGCTTTTAAATATTTCCCTGTTTGTCCATCGCTATGTTTAACAGTGTTGTCTCGAGCCCGACGAAGATGACACGATCCTGTTTTGACCATCTTGCCACGCGTGTGAACAACTTATACCCGCATAGTAAATAGCCGTCTCTAATTCGAACTCCGCAGTGTTCCGTTCGTTCGTTATTTCAATTGACGACGAATCCACTGCCGCGATAGCTACCGTAACAATGGAGCCAATCTGCTGTTAGAGCGCGACCAGGAGGCCATCATGTACGAAACATCTATAGAAGCGTTTATGCGTTGTCGATTAGCGTAGCGCCGACGTACCTTTGGGATGCATCCATGACCGAATATCAGCCAACAGAACGCGACTCCGAGGGCGACAGTGTTTCGATAGGCGTTTGTAATGTTTAACTGATTTGAAAAGCTAGTGGGAGCTCTGAGAAACATTTGCTTCATGGCCTTCTCGTCCTTTTCTCCCCTATCTAATATAAGGACAGTTATAATTGTCGTAAGCAGTGCCAACTGTTCGTTGTAGTTTCTCTACTATATTTCGTTTTTTTGTTGATTAATTGATGGTGGGTGATGATACCCGATGCAGCCGTCGTGGGCTGGGCACCGAATCAACGGTTTAATGGGCAAAACGGCCGAATATTGGAAGGTGGCCCGCGCACGCGTCTGCGCGACCGCTAATGCCGATTGTGATCCGCGTGCTTGCCATGGACTGGCTTCTATCCAACAACCAGACCCATAATCTGCTTCCTTTGTGTCCTCTAACCGCTTTACCGTTGTTGTCACTCGCCCCCCCGCCGATCTTCCTAGATTAATCTGTTGCTGTGTTATTGGCGTACTGTTTTTTTCGCTGTTTCTCCGGTCTTACGAAAAATTGTTGCCGCTGAATTTCTTATTTCAGCTCTCTCTCTCTCTCCTCTCTCTCTCTCTCTCTCTCTCTCTCTCTCTCGGTTATTGAAAGGAGAAACCGGCAACAAGGGTACCTTCTGCGTTGAGCAGCTTCTCACTCTGATTCTGGGTGCACGTTTCCTCTTCACCGTTGACGCGCGCTGCTCCGTCACCTTGTTTGGGCCCTAACGTATCTCCAGGAGTCCGGGATGAGTCGCGATCACCACTGCTACAGTAACATCCAGGTGCAGGATGAACTATTCAAACTGACTCGGGAACTGACGTTTCTGGCGTGGAGCGGTACGCGCAGCGCGTTGAACGGCTTCAGATCACAGATCGACATAGACGGAGCGGTCCCAACAATAAAAATAGAAAACAAACCTAGCCAGAAGGACGTCTGGCACGCGTTGGTGAAGCGGTCTTTCTTTAATGAAGCGACAGCAGAAAAAATTGAGAAGAAGAACTGGGGAATAATTGAAGTCGAGCATATGCATAGAATTAACGAACACCTACAATTTGACAGATTTTTTACAACAGGAGGGACTCCCTGTAACATATAATATGAACACGACTACAAAGCTCGTGTAGGTACAATATATGTCTTTAAGCGTGCTCGGGCTGATTGGGTATTGAATTATTGGGGGGGGAGGGCGAATCGCCTAAGTAGTAGGTGTATCCTTTTAAGAATCTGCACATATTATTCATATGGGCGAGTCTATCGTTGAATTTGAATATCAGTCGGACTCAAGTATGAAATTGCGGACATCGACGGTGCCCGTACACGGGGTCGGGGTCACCAGGGTCCTGATCACGAATCACGACCTCTGCGCGAATAAGCGAAACACACATGCCGCTCTTCCGCGCTAGTCTTTTTTGTAGTCTTCTTTGCCCCGCGCCTAAATAGGCAGGGTGCGTGTTGGCCTGCCGTCATTACATAACAACGGACAAAAGATAGTTGGATAGCAGCGACGATCAGGACTACAGCATCATTTCGATAGCTCCATAACGAGCTACGTACCAACCAGACATAGGGCAACTGTTGTGTCTTTTCAAAATAAGATGCACTGGATAAAACTGGTATATCGCTCGTCGCTTGTCCACTTTTTGTAGCGAAAAGTCGTCTGGTGAATTATACGGGTGAATCGGATCTATGAGTGTTTGTATGTGATTTGGTAACATGTCTGCATGTAATGACTGTGTCAGAGGGCCATTGTGTGTCTGATATACAATAGCAGAAGCAGATCTTGCAGGCGTGTTAGGGAGCGAAATGCTTGTTCGATGAGCGCCTGGTACAGAATCGCATTGACATACGCAGCTAGAACCAGCTGACTATCATCATCATCATTTGAATTTTCTGATTTGATCGAAAGTGATTTTTCCAATGATTCTGCCACTCTTACAATGCAAATACGTATTTTACAAAAGACACGGAAAAGTGCCACACAAAATAAGTGAAAACGTGCATTTTATCACACAACGGTAATGAACAACATTGAAAAATTTATTGTAATAGTGGATCACAGCATCCATGTTCACCACGGTCGTCTTCGGCGTCGAAACCTCGACCGTCAAAACTAAAAATATGCAGTTGGAAATGTTTTGAATTTCTATTCACAGAAAAACTGATTTCTCAAGAATCCATCGAAATATATATATATATATATATATATATATATATATATATATCGCAGAGAATTTGAGTCAGTCGTTTCTCTTTCCGGATGTTGCACCGGAACTCGGTGGGATCGAAATCCTTACACGCATATACAGCCCTCTCTGATCAGGTTGCGAACCCCAGCCTTCCTATCCGTCCAGCCACCCACTCCCAGGCGACCTGTCGAAACTATTTGCTGTAATAAGCGATCAGCAAGTCTACCTTGGTTACATCTGCATGCGCCCGCAGTGTACCACTACTATACAATGTACCTATGCATCTTTTCTGGTGCACCTGAGTAGAGACGCCGCCAAGCGTTATGGCGCTTTATGTTCGACGCAGCACCAAAATGAAGCAATCGCCTGACCGCTTCGACCTAATCCGGCGACCCGGTCTAAGGTCGACAGGCAAAAGCTAGTGAGGTTGCAGACCGTGTGCTACCGCAGCCTCGCATCCATCCGCCATCAGCCAATTTTTCTCGCACCTGAACCTTCCTAAATCCCCAACGTCAACTTCAACACATCAATAAGCCTAGCGTTGTATGAGGTAGAGCTAACTACGGTGCACTAGGGACATGTCAGAGGTCGTAAGGTTTTGAAATCCCAATACTGTCGCTCGTCGCGTCTCACCGCGCTCTGATCAGTCTGAGCTAGCGTTTTGCCGAGGTAGCGGTGAGTCGATGACATTTGGGGGATAGACGTCGGTGGGCGACTGGTAACTTGGCGTTCCGTAAAACGTCGATGATAACGTAAATGCACAGGAAATGAACGGAATCGCTGAACCCCGACGGATTACCGGTTGGCCGACGGATATCGCGACGTCCAATGAGTTTAAAGATGAGATGAGACAATCTGAATCGGTGGAAATGTGGGGGTTTCGGTTTGGGGGGTGAAGGCAGATTAGGTTCATGCCGACGGTGATCCATCGGAGCGAACCTGGTACGAAAATGCCGAGGAGAATATTGCCTTGATGAGCAAATGTCTTCATGTTTGCTTCATATATATATATAGAGAGAGAGGGTGAAAAAAGCATCTCAAAATTCTAAACTTCTTGAGTAATATGCAAAGGGACCAGAAATAGCCTTCGTAGGACATCAATGACAGTTGAGCAAGAATTATTTTAATTGTTTTGGTTTACAGCATGATTTGTGTTGAGATTAGTGTGTCATTGATGTCTTACGAAGGCTGTTCCTTTGCTCATTACTCAAAGATTTTGAGATACTTTTTTTACCCTATATATATATATATATATATGCAGGATATTTCTGACGATCATATTTATTCAATATGATCATCCACCGCGATTACAGCTTTAATACAGAACTTCCTAGTCATTTTCAAGATATTCCTACCTTAAAATAACAATTGAATGCTAACCATACGTTAAATGATATTGATAGATAAAAACTTAGACACTTGTGTCAATCAAATACACCATGTACAAAAATCCTGAGCGGAATCAAATTTTGAACTAATAGCAAACCGGAAGGCCTAAAAATGCGAAGGTCCTAAACGGCCAATGAGTACAAAAAATGTAAGAAGCCGCAGGACATCTTGCTATGGAAAGGTTAGCTGTTGGAGCTTATCTGGACAATTCAGTTGACACACGTTATTCGGCTCCGCAAGACTTAATTAGGTGGTACTCTGGTCCATCTTGATAAACTTGCGGGCCTTTTAGTAAATGCACGATCGCAATGGCAAGCAGCTAATCTGTGGCCCGCCTTGTATACCAATATATACCAATGCTCTTTAAGAGTATCTTTAATGGATTCCATTTTTTTTTTTCTGTGTCAATCACCCGTTTAATCAGTGTCAATAACCCGTTTTTGCTGTCAGGATCTGTTTTTCTGCGCTGTCAGAACAACGTTGTTGGAAACTGTGAATTTCTGTTTCCAGCATCGTGATGTAGGATCGTATCTTCACAAAAGTCTCCTAAATAGGTTTTTAAGTAGTCCTAAGAAATGTCAGCTTGTTCCCTAAATTTGACAGCAACGGACTTTTTGCTATATAAAGATCCTCTAATAACTCTACACCGGAAAAGCACTTGAAACTTAAATATCTCGATAGAGAGCAAATGCACTCCAATATCTAATTAAATGCTTTTTTAAGTAATTCAGAAAGGTAATAATATGCGCGATAGGAGAAAAAGCTATATATTTTAGATATATTATTTTTAATTCAAGTACTAACCGTATATAAATAAATACTGCACTAATACATTTAAACTATGTGTAGATTTCCGCTGTATATATTCACATAACCTTTATGAACACTAAAAACCTCTTTCAAGTTACCCCATCCAAACAATATCAGAGGACAAAAGTTATCAATAGCATTTTCTATTATTGTGCACTTTAATTTGATTCGACCATGGATGTTGTTGGATCTCAAACCCATCTTATCGCACCGTGTCCACAAAATATACGATTTACGTCCTGCCTCCCAAATTACAACGACAACGAGTATCTCGAGTCGGATCGCTCTCTATATTATCATATGAGTACGTAGACGAGTTTTTTCGCCACCACCTGCCTCTACCATGCGTTTGGTACGTGATCTGAACCTGACTTATACGATTATTTTTAAGCAGTACCAACTTCATGTCCATCGCGTCGATCTTCTTTTGCGCGTACAGGCTCGTGCCTTTTTTAAGCACACCTTGGATATCTTCAGCCATCGAAAGATCGATATGTGGTGCACCGTTTTCGATGCCAGCCGTGCTGGGCTTAAACCGTCTGATCGTTCCGTCACAGCATCAGCAACGACATAAACAACAGCTCCCCTGATTCTCGTACGCGCCAGTTCTAGGAATATTTGCACATGGCGTCTCGATCATGATTCGAACCCTCTTTATCCCTCTTTTCTCCGATGATGACGACAACGAGTCTGACGGGTACGCTCATATGACGTTGTTGCTCATGAAGATGATGAGTCTTCGACCCTAATCGGACGAACCAAATCGGCCTTCGTGATCTGCCAACCACTAGCGTCGTGCTCAATTGCAGGCCGATCTATAGAAGACATTCATCAGAGTTCTGCTGATGGTCTAAGCACGCTCGCGTAGCTTGTTACGTTGATCTGCCGTATGTTTCGAGTGCATCTAACAGTAACAGCAGCCTCTCTCTCTATTTCTCAGCGTCGCCCAGAGCAAGTTCAAAGCAAAGCCTCTTGTTCCGTTTCTTTTTCTCCATCCACCCCTGCCTCCCCCGGGGTCCACCGTACGCTAGATTGACGCGACTCTATAGCGTTGGATGATTGTTTGAACCGTTTTCCTTCGTTAGCCCCAACAGTCCCCCCTCGCCTAGGCCACGTCCGGACACCGTGTCTAGAATATGTTACCCGTACTGTGTCTATTCACCCAGTTAGCAGCAGGTAAAGCGGGTGTCCTGTGTCTGAATGTGGCAGCATCCCAGTCGAGTTAGGTACCAGTTTTCAGTTCGAATTTTCACGCCGACAGAAGCATAGGCCGATCACATCAGGCCAGAAAAATGGTTCATCGTCGTCCGCTTCGAGTCATCTTCGAAGTCGACTGCTGTGGCGGGGGCAGCTGTTGTCTACGGTGCGGTGGACCATCTTCGTCTGCCCATCTTTGCTTGATTCGGCTTGAAAGCCTGCAAAATGTCAGTATGAGCGAGTGCACGAGACGAAGCGAGGTTCGTGGGGTGAGCGCCATGAACACTGGAGGCACGACGAAGCACGACCGGTAGCAGCGGCTCGTCGGCCGCTGTTCAGTGGCGATTGATGTTCCTCATCGGGTTCATTTTGCCTGTAGTTACGAGGCGACGAAAAAAGGTGGAACATTCAGGAATGGCGGAGAAATCGTGTAAATACTATTAAAGCAGATTGTAGAATACTGATAATACTGGTGCGTATAGTGAAAACGGGGCTGTTATGCTGTAATGCGAGGCGACTGGAATGAATGCCCCCTTTTATGGCGGAATCACATTAGACATTGTTCATATCCTCGCTACATATCCATTGTTAAGCATCACTGGTGTATTTGCCGTTCGAGCTTTCTGAATGTCGCCACTGTTCCCACTGCAAATCAGACTACTAATTTCTACAACGAAAACGCATCGACCCGAGTCAAATCGAATCCGTAGTTTATATGCAATTAATAGACACTTTACGGGCATTAATGCATGTAGCATGAACATACGTATATATTACACGTGCATGCATAGCCCTTTTACATGCACGGAGATACGTATCTGTGTAGAGAAAATGGCGTAAGCTATCAATGGCTCTTTCAATTTGAGGCCCCTAGTGTGGCTCGTAGCCCCAGAGAAGACAGCGTTGGTACTGCCTAGATAGCGCCTGGCAGCCTAACCGGACACAGCGAAAACGAGCTAATACAACGAACTTATTTTTCCAACACCGTCACGTCGCTTGACAGCTCACGCGACCCAAAAACAACCTGCCTAAGACCTGTCTTCTGTTACCAGCACCTAGCACGAACTAACCTTGTATTGCTACCTTGCGTCGTCATTTGCTAAGCGTCTTGACAATATTGCTTGACAAATCTTCTCACCCTGCTCTTTGTGCGCCACACTACCCCGAGACATTGCTAATCAGTGCTGTGTGCTTGTAAAATCGACATCTAAACCTAGCGCTCTAATGGTTGTTGCCTTGTATAGGCTTTCCGGATTTTTTGACCTCAGAAGCCACCCCTTACGTATAAACAGCACGATTTCATCATATTTCAGCAAAAATCCTATCCTCCATTTGTACTCTTGTGTTCCCGTTCGCCCCCACAACTTGTCAATGGCCGAAACCACGTAAGGCTCTGTCGGAACGTTTTCGTTTGAATAGCGTTGAACGACAATACTCCATATTACCGTATAAGTGCTGTGGTACGCGAACGTGGTTCTTTTGTGCACTGCGTTCCTGCTGTCGAGTGATAATGGCACAGAACCGAATTCAAGATCAAGACGGTGTTGAATGATCGATAAAAAATAGAAGGCCACCATAGGCCAATATCGCGATGTCGTATCCGACCGAAGGCTCGTGCTTGAACGCCAAACCTGTATGTCACACTATACTATTATTTATCGTGCTTACAGAGACTCCTGTACATTGCGGTATCGGGTCGCCTACGAACGATACGTTCGACGACTCCATCGACGCTGTTGCTTTTGCTTGCTTTACTCGTTACTATATGGTGATTTTAATTATAGCCAGCCAGTGGCATTCAGCCACAAAAACTACTCATCGAGTATCATTAGTCCTGTCCTGTGTGTTTCTTTGCGAAGGACAGACAAAAGCTTAGACACTTAAGTCTGTCATCGTTTGTTCGTCCAGTAAAATTACAGATGATGCGACACTTAGTTCGTTGGAGTTGAGGTTCCCTTACGTGAGTCGACAATGGCAGTTGCCAATATGATATGGTCGTTTATTACACAGTGAGACAACACAGTTACTAACAGGGAGATAAAAAGAAGTACCCATGTATCGTTTCGCTTTGTCAACTGATCTTATATCGAGCGATAGTTCTACCTAGAATCTACAGTGTACAGTACTTCATATGTGGACAAGACCCGTGTACCTTTCAACTTACTTTTTTTTTTTATTTTTTTTTTAGTTTATTTTGTTTTTATTTGTCAATGTTTTTACCCGAGAGATCTCGTTATCTTCTTGTAAAACAAGGGATAAAAGCAGCTTCCTGCTAGCTCTGGGCTGGTGATTTTGGAAGTTTAATCAAGCCTTTGTCTTTTTAAATAGATCATCACTCCAGAATGGCTCCGATGAAGTAAGCTAACCGTTTTAAAGAGATCCGTTATAGCACTGGCAATGAAAGCCTGCAAATGAAGTAAAAAAATACCTGAGCAATCAGCCTGCCGATCTGCCACATGACGACTCGCATGTATCATCTCTGAAAATAGCCTAATACATTTTCAGACTAATACATGTTGGACGGAATTATGTTGACGGAAGCACTTGTTGAAATGACTGATTAACGTATATAGCTGACTGCTGATGACACTCGGGTTCTGTTGGTAATCCAGTGGGCAGTCAGATGAACCCAGTTTATTAAAGGTCGTCCACGGCATTTATATGGCTGGCCCGGAAACCCCAATTTCATTAGGAGTATTATTATAACCATTTATAGCTGCAATAAATAATTGAGAGGATGTGAGTAAACGTTTCCATCAGGCCACAGAAACACTGGCTAACCAATGTGATAATTGGCAAAAAGGCAGTCTTTTCGTGAGCTGTATGGCTGGAAACCGTTGCTGATTCACTGATTTGCAATGCGACTTCTATTCTCAACCCAGGCTATGCGACCCACGGGCGACTCTAAAGATCGTTAAATTTTTTTTTTTTTTGGGTTTTTTTCCTAGAATTGAATTATATTTATGTACAATGGTGATGGGGTTTGAGTTCTGGTAGATCATCTCTGGCAAAATGTCTCACAAGTGACCAAAATCATTTTTACCGCGTTGCTGTTATGAGCTTCATTTACGCTACCTAAATTATCGCTAGTATTTCCCAGCATAACCGATTGTGATTTAGACGAGAAGTAGATAAACTAACGGTACATATAACATTGACTTGCTTAAGAGTTTGTAGGCGATTTAGGGCTGATTGGTCTGTAGGGGCTGCGTGAGCCACTCTCGATTGACGCGGGTAGCGTCGAAGAAATTTCGAGGTCTCAGCGTTGGGATAGTGTGCTTCGCCACAAGTCCTTGCTGATATCACGTACCGTAGCTGAAACGCGTCCTACGTTTATTATGTATCTGATGAGTAAGGCGAAACTAGTGGCTCTGTGTCTGAACGACACGTCGAGATATGAGATATAAATTGGAAAAATTGCTTTTTTAATACTTATATTTTGTTGAAATAAAAAATTGAAAATGATTTTAGGCATTTATTTTTTTTGTACAGACAGGACAATCCGAGCATAGCAATTATTTGTTGACATAGCTCACATGTTTTTATAACCTGCGTAAGTGTTCTCGTTTGACCCGTTCTATTGGCTTTAAAATCAGCCTTTCGAAGGTTGACTCCGTTCGGTCACTCCTCAAAAACATGTGTCTATAGGTTATAGACATGATATTAATCACACAAACGTACCACTGGTTACACTTGTCTTACCTTCTATTAGCGAGTCCTATTACGAGTTCTCTAAACGGTAACAAGCGATAAGTCATTATAACTACGAAGTACTTCATGCATGATGTGTAACACCTCCCCATAATCGACTAAATGGTACTATTTCATCTGTACTTTACCGATGACGAAGACTCAGCCCGATCGGAAGTTACACCAAAGGTGACCGACTACCTGTTTCAGATTTTCCCGCATCAGTGGATCGCATCGTATCCTACTCTCGGTATGAAACGAAGGTACACAAAATGGCTTCCGAACGAAAGAGCGCGTTGTGCTGTCGGCGATCTAAGTTAACCTATCTACCATCTACAGGCAGTTCATTCAGCTAGAAGGTCGCATGCCCGTTTCTAAGGATCGCCTAGTCCTGAACCGGCGTGCTCAAACTGCAAACTTTGCAGAGGTTATGGGAACGGCCAACGAACCCTGAGCGTCCAGTTTAGTGGCGACGAACTTTGCAAGTTCGATTACCAAGTTTAGAGGGGTGACCGCGGAGTCATTGGCCGGCATCGCTGTCCGGGAGGATGTGGTACGTCGTGCATAAACTATTACATACCTATGATGTCAGATCCTATGCCAGTGAGCGCTTTAGCGTTGCGACGTTCATTAAGCTTCAGTCGACCGACGGTGAATTCTCGCTAGGAGGCCTAGGGTTCACTGAACGTACCGCTGACAACGTTCGAAGTGACATATGACGAAATAACTTATGATTATATGAAACGAATTATGCTAATAGCCAACATATAGATTGTTGACTCACTGAGCAAAATCGATTCCATAGGGTATGTGAACAGGTAGGAATGTTTTGGTTGGTTAACTATAAAAATGTGCTTGTCAAGGAGGGTTCCCGAAATATGCGTTTTTTTCATTTGTTTTTCTTATTCTGTCCTCGTTTGGCATACGAGGCAACAAAAATCAATCGAGCAAATTTAAGGTACCAGAATAACCTAAAGCTCTACATGGAAAATGGCTGCCATGCCATTTAAATCGTAGTGGGAACGTTTTCCAAACGGATAACATAATTTTCTTTAGTCGTAGTTTAATTGTCCGCATTATATCAAATACAAACCGTATCGATCAATGTTTCATTCAGCTTTTATCTAGAAACATAACAATTGCTTGACATATCCTTTCATGTAAACGGCAGTCCTTTTTATACGTTGCCGTCCTTGTGGCTTTTTGAATTCGTTTAAGATCTCTCCAGGATGTTCAACGGGCTTTCATCTGCCTTTGTTTTTAAACCCTATTTTTTTGCATCTATCTTTGTCTGTGCGTCTAGCCTATAATTGGCACAGTCCGCACACTGGACGTTAGCTCTGACAATCGGATCAGGCGGATCAAGCCAATTCTGCTATGGCTAGGGCCGCTATCCGTTGCTCAGCATGTCCTGCCAGACGGTTGGGTGTGTGCCTGATAGCGGCCCGAGCAGGTCCTGGTTCTGCTGGTTACGAGTGCCGATGATCAGAGTCTAGAACATTTAGCAGCGTTTAACGCGCGCGCGTTCTCTGTGGGAATTGGCGCTACAGCTCTGAACGAACCTCAACTGGGATAGTAAAATGATCGAGAGAATAGTACTCATTGCGTTGTAGTCATACGCAGCCTAAACAAGCGGTAAAACGCGATGACGGGCAACGGTTTCACCCAGCTTCGTGGTCTGAAACGGGCCCAAGTAGTCCGCCATTGTTCAAAGTGGCTACAATGTCTTTTTTGTAGCTTGTTCGGCTACGTCATATATCAAAGGTCTCCTCTTAGTAAGCGTGTGCTTGTGTGTGCAGACTTCGAAGTTAAGTAACGTAGATGCGAACACGCAAACACTCACCTATTACAACAATCGTAGTATTACTACGGCGCCTTGACAATGCGTTTACCGCAGACGGATCGCCGCTGCCGCCGTTCGGCCTGCTTCGGCCGGTGAAGGGCGTCGTGACTGAGCTAGTTCCGTAACGGTGGGAACCTCCTTGATGAACCGGCGATAGTTGGCCGACTTGTTGGTCCTGAGATAACGACTAAACGGTACAGTCCCCAGGAATTCGTAAGGATAGTTATAGAATATTTACATCTGTGCAGGTAGCCAGATAGGTAGCATAAAGGCAGCAACGGTGAGGGCGAAGGTAGCGAGCAGGTTTAGCTGGTTGTTAAGTTTTCCGAAAGAAACAACTGATTTACCATACATGGGCTGCTTGGACATACGCTATACAAAGATTAGTAAATCTGAAACATGGCAGTACCCAAAGAAGAGATAGTTAAAGTAATAGTAAAAATACGAATTAAATTAGGAAATTGGACTTGTTCATCATTTAAGGGAGCGTAGGGAGCTATCCGATGCAAAAAAAATACAGTTTGAGGTATGTGTAACGTAGAACACGCCAATATGAAAGGAAGGTAAGCGGATTCGAAAACAGGAGACAACAATGTATGTGACAGAAGCGATAATATATATGGTGGTGTTAGTGTTTGTGAGCGCGTACTTCTCTAAACGTACGTGTGAAGTAACGTGTTTGCGAAGACCAAAACCTCCCGAAGTCGACATCTTCGTCGATACAATATTATTTACAATAGGGTAAACAGATGATATCTATATTTAGAATATCTTGGCTTGGAAATAGGTTTATCTGTGAATAAAGAAAAAGAACAATTCGAACGCACGTGTACAATAGAATGGGATCGTCTGTAAGCGATTCTAGTTCTAGTCTGACTTCACGGTTTTTTTGAGACATTTTAGTGATTTTCACGGGTATGAATTATTTGGCTGCTCTATTTGGGATTACAGCCAGGGTTAGAGTGTGAGATTCATTTTCAATCGGCTAGATACTATATTCATTTGAAAGTTGACGGAATTCCGTTTGTTGCGGTTGAGAGCGCCGGATCCATTCCCTTGTTTTACTCCGGATATGATAGCAAGCACTAAAGATGTTATTCCGACTCCAGGATCTCGTTCCACCATAACAGATCGGTGACAAACAGCAGTTTTTCGTTAGAGAACATCCGGTATCCTGTGTCTGACGGCCAGGATGTGTTCTGAATTCAAGTCAACGAGCATTACTGTCACCTGTGTCACGATGGCGCTGTTTCTGACTCGTCGATGCACTGTCTTCCTTTGGATTTTTTCGCCAATTCAGTTTATCCTGCCTGTTCTCCGCCATCTTTTCAACGGGACGGATCGTTGCCTGTTAAGCCGGTGTTTATGCGCCCACCACTGGGCTGCTTCGAAAGAATCGCGCCCGTTCCCACAGGATGGCGACCTCAAAGGTTGGTCGACCCAGGAGACTCGTTCGAATGCAGTGGCCCACAAACTCTACGTAGTAGTCTATATGCAATTCGCACAGCGCGTACCTCATGTACCTCCAACATCCATATAGCTCGTACCTTCCCCAACACTCAGCAAAATTCTCTCAGAGAGAGGAACTGAGAGAGTTTGGTCGCCAGCCGACGACGGAGCCCCTGTAACAGGTTGTTCAATTGAAATTGCTTCTTAGTTATTCACATTTGTGCATTGGTTTTTTTTTTTTCTCCGCTACTAGATGAGTTTTCGGCACTTCTAACTAAGAGTCCTATATCGTGCACGCCCATATCGGTAGTAGGGCCCACATAGCGAGCGGGCCGATTAGTCGGCAAATTTTTACATACATCTTCGGTGAGTGCGTGGCATTTCTGATAACTGCGGATGCGGATACGTATGCGAGGCGCCGGGACTCTCAATGGAGATCACCGAGGAAGAAATACTGTAATAGAATAGATCATATCTATCTGTTATGTGTATACAGATAATGGGTTAAATTTATGCGAGTTCAGGGTTCGTAAGTATTTAGGAATAGAAGCATAAATATAGGTAGGACAGACCTTACGTTGAACGTAAAATGCAACGGTGTAAAACAATGAATGATTTTCGAATAAGCGTAAGCATTATGTGTACTGGGGCGTTGGGCTGAATTATCTATAATGAGTAGACTGTACTGCCCTGCCTACAGCAACTAAGTTCTTGGCAATGCTAAAAGTTAAAATAAAACTGGGCCATTTGAATTCAGCTACGAAATTTCCATTGCGTGACGTGACTGCTACCGTGGAGGCTACTCTACGAGCTGGGTCGGTGTGCGTGGCTCGTAAGGGGGCGGTAAATAGAATGACAATGAATGAGAAAATTGACCTGAAATAAACGGCAATTATAGCTTCGATTTATACGACAAATAATTCATAGTAGAAAGATCTTCCATAGAGCCGGATATAGCTTGGACATTCAAAAATTTTCCTTGCGATATACTTCGTCTGTTAGGGGGCATATCCGGATCAGACCATATTCGACGTTCACCACCGAAGCGACCATAACGTCGAGCATTCGTACGACCTCCACCCTTCGAAAATCTGAATCTTCGCGATGATTCGCTTTCGTCTGCTCGGGTTTCCGCTCCCACCAGCCGTCGACTGTCTCGAACTTCCGAAACCGCTTTGCCCAACAGCTGAAGGATCTTAAAACTTGAAAAGAACATCGATGGTTCTCGAAGTGCTGGTGATGCCATGGTCACCGCGAATTTCTTTTTCCTTTCTGAGATCTATATGGCCACCCCGCCAGAGTCTACCGTACGCCTTTTCTCGTGAGTTAGTGAGTCGACGCCTGCACGAATCTTATGACTAGCCAGGGCGAAGCCAGCTACAGCCGTCTAATCGTGACTCTTCGCCGTCTATGCGCGACCGAATCAACCGATGAACCTATATTAGCGTAGTATGTTCAATGGCCGATCAATGATTCACCTTGCCCATAGCTCTAAACAATTGACGCTGGGTCCGGAACAGCTTTACAAGTTCTCACAAATTCGTTCTTGCTCCGTCGGTCCATACGCCTCTTTAATAAGACAAACTCTAATGCTACTCCAGCTGTATGATCAGCGGCCACAGAAAATGGTCACATACAGAAGCTGCCTGAATACAGGCGGCGGCAGCAGCAACCCGATCACGCGGCCGCCTTCTTCAGTGGGCATCACCGAAACTTCACGTGGGAAAAAGTTCGGCAAGACAAACGGAAACCTTTGCTAATACGCCATGCAAGAGTGAGAGAGTTCTCATTAAGACGAATATTATCCAGCCTGGCTAAATGTAGCTTTTTGAGTAAAGCAATCGCTTGCTTGATAAGTTAGGCACTACCTTGCGAGTTGAGAGTACGAAGTTCTGCGTACGTCCCCCCAACATAGTCGCGGACTACGTTGGGGTTAGCTGGGAAAGTTGCCCCTGGTAGACGACGAGAAGCTTCAATAAAAAACGTGTTAATAGAAATAACGTTTATTCTCTAGGTACGACAACTTGCCATACAAGAACTGTCTACAATACGCTTTCAGGGTTGTTGACGGTAGGGCGGGGTAATTAACATTTAAATACTTCCGCTGCCTAAGAGGGCATGGCCACCTTATAGAAAACTTTTAAAAAAGGGAAAAATTCGATTACATGCTATGGTAGCGTGCTGTTAATGAATGGACTCCACGATTCACAGAGCTCGCTTCAAACATTCTCCGACCTAAAATATATTATTTTATCTGTTTACATGCAAGCTCAGCAATGGCAGAGAGGCTAGATCGTCGTTAGATCACTATGATGAAATTTGACGACTTTTAGGATCCCCTGCCGATATAACCACAACAAACAAAATCTTTGCAGCGATATTTGCGACAAAGGCCCCTCGATTCGGCAATTTCGAAGTTTAAATGTGTCTTGTCGTCTTACAAGCTTTCTTTGCGTAGAGGTAAGACCTCAGGCCGACTCGAAAATCCCCGATATCCACAAAACGTCGCACTATCCATGATTGTCGGTCTTGGTGATTCGTACATTCGCAGTACTCTACTTCACGTTCTACAGCAGTGAACGATTTGTTTACGGGCCAACAGACGGATTAACGTTGCCAATGCAGAAACAAACAAACATCTACTATATAGTGATAGACTTAGGCCGAACGAATGCGTCATTGCCGACGACGCGGTCGTGCCCTCAGCCTCGACTGTTGATCGCAAGCCGTACCATACATTGGGTGTTTGTCGTGAACAAATGATACGATCGTGTTATTGCCTGGCTATAGATTAACAAACGCTTGAGTTTTGCTGTTCCGTTGCTCACTTGTAGATTGCTCAAAACGTGACAACGTCCACCAGCTCGAGGACTAATCGAGGCTGCCGAGCTCCGAGGTGCTCCACAGATGGATGCATAGGTGAGCACAGTTATGGTGGCCGATGTCACTTGGGGGATTGGCCCACTGATTGAATGCGGGGGCCGCTGCCCACAAGTATTGTATCATGTTAATGCCGTTAGCTTGAGCACAAACACTACATGTCTTTAGGAAAAACAGGGTAGTGACGAAGCTGTTGTTTATATTTATCTTTTCTATTCGTTGGACGTTATGATAAAATCGGTGTAGACACATGAATATGCACGAAGTGAGATTGAGGTACCTTTCTCCAGAGTGCCCCAGTAAAGAACGACAACTAACTTAAACGTCCGCATTACGAAAAAGTAGAATACTATGTACTGTTTATAATGAAGAACGGACCGAACTGTGCTTTCGATCAATGGTCGCACATTTTTTCTCTGTCGACGATATCCTTGCTATATTAATGTTTATGTATCATTAAGGGACAACTACTGCAGGATCAGCTATCGAAAACACCTGTCGCAAGCAGGCGCGCTGGCAATTTCGAGGTACACTCAAAGTTAGCCATTGTTTTTCTAATGCAAAGAGAAAAACTGGGATCTTATTATTATATATATATATATATACATTAGATGTGAGCCAATTCTCGTGTAGCTATATAACACAACATTAACGTCATGCAACCGTTCCATTCTTGCGACGCGAGTTCGATTCCCAGGCGATGCAAGACTAGTTGCAGCAAAGCTCCCTAGGGAATTGATGAAGCTTTAACTAAGTACGGAGTTTCCAGTCTAACTTAATTTGCGCAATACTTCTTTGTATCGTCTGTCAGTATTACATTACCATTTACCTAGTAGATAGCGTAGTTTTTTTTTAGCGTGAACGTCGCTTGAAAATTCCAGTTCAACGATCGGGCGTTTCCGAAGCGATAAGAATTCAACTGAAAGCTCAGTTCTTAGCATCACTGTATATGTTTGTCCTCTACATCTAATAGAGCCCAGTGTTCAGTCTAAATAGGCGAAGAGTTTTCGCGCGTTAATTTGCCACACATAGTTGAACAGGAACCCACTCAGTCCATTCATGCCATTGTGACTCATCAATAAGTTAAAAAGGCTAGATACGAAATCTAGCGGGCCAGCTACTAATGGACGTAGAATGATTAAGCCTGTTCCCCAATGAACCCCCCAGTGGCCAATTGCTTTCAACCCTCAGCTCTATGCAGTCTATGCAAATTGATCGACTTCACGCTTAATACCCCTATGTGACATTCGCCTGATCTGGAAACATTTTTTATCCAGATTAGATAGACTTTATATTGCTTAACACTATTTGCGTACTCTACACGGGCCTATGTCATACATGGACCTATAAGAAGCAGAAGCAAACCTTTCCAAAATTGTTTAATGCGACGACTAGGTCTATTTAGAATTTATGCACCAAACTGTAATTGCATGGGTACATTTTCAACTATACGCGTCGATCATGTTGTCAATAATCAGTGGGGTAGCTGGAGCTTTTGGAAAGAGGATGTACCTGTACATCGTAGAGGCGATGGTTGTTAATTTATTCTACGACGATTTGTTTACATTGCATTTCAGGACTGACGCAACGGGCCGAAAGCCCATAACCCAAACAAAAAAGCCCCAATGAAACCGAAGCCCAAGCTTGTTTGGACCGGCGGGGGCGCTACAGTAGTTCACGTTCTGACTGTTGCTCAGACGATGTTGGCTTTCCTAAGTCATATATCCAGCATCATTGTTCATCCAAAGATGTACGCATCTATTTTATAGCATAAATATCAGTGATCTAATGGTATCTATTCAAGCGAAGCATCTGTCGCGTACGCTTAGGTTCCATTGCATATCACAGTGAAAATAGGCTTATCCACTTGACGAGCGCGCCCAACATGGAGAACTACTAGATACACCGATCCTTACATTATTCCCTAACTAGCGATAGAGTTCCTTATTAAGCAGTGTCAAAATACGTAAACTTCTTATATCTGTACGGTACCTGGCCCTTCTTACTGACATAAAATTAGTCTCAGTTGATGAAACACCCGCTAACGTCCACACGCACGCCTTAACCATACATCTCAGTTACAAACCTTAGATATTACCATTCCTGCAGCCTTAGTAGTCACCCACTTCTGACCTACATGGCCGCCAATCGATCTTACGGCGCAACGAGAAAAGTTGTCGCTCGGAAGAGTTTTGCTCAGGTACGCGATGCCAGGATTACACGTCTGCGCATATGCCTGCGAATTGAACGCTCACTTGCTCAGTGAATCTGAAACAATTTTTCTGACCTTCTCGCGCTTCAGGCCTCCCTCCATTACCTCCTCCGCAGGTCGCCCCCAACCTAACTTAACCTTGCTCCGCATTCATCTGTCTGTCTATCTCAACGTGTCGTAACTTCCGTGCCACATCGTCTTTGGTATTAGGGCTGTCTAGATGCGTTTTTTCAATGAACAGAAGCCAACCGTCTTTTGCCGAAAAAACGGCTGCTATATCGATCTCTATCCTGCAGCAAATTTCCTTCCTTCTCTTTTAGTGGATTCATTGTTGGCTCATCCAACTGCTTGGCAGCCTTGTCGGAAGCTCGCACTGTAGTAATACCTAGGAAACCTAGTAAACCCGCGTAGAAGTTGTGTTTGCCGCATAGAGTGCATCTATACTGGGGCTGTAGACATCTCGTGCGCGTCAGGCCAACCAGAGGCGTGGTATCTCGACAGCAGGTTCAAATGCTATCGTAGAAAGGACAAAAAGACTCTGAAAGCAACAAGCAAAGATGGACGATTAGGATTTCCTAGTTTACTGGTTGAGCGAGTGCAGGTTCTAGACTGGGTCTGCTTGGCCTGAGTGGCTTACACAGCCTTGACCCGTTAAATGTTCGCTATCTTCACCTGTCTCAAGAAAGAGAAACCATATGTCGGCAGAAAACAACGGCACAGATGTGTATACCCAGGTAAAGAATAGTTAGCGGTCGCACTCTACTCGTGCCGCTGTTATTACGCGGCTACCTGACAGAACGTATGGGGTCCCAGTCTTGTTGATGCCTTACCAGGAAGTGCGAAGATGGTGGCTCATACTAAAGAATGAATGACATCATGTCGGAGCCGCACAACTGTGTCTGAAGAAGAACTAGTGACTGTTCAATGAAGTTGCTTGCCTGAGGTTTAACTCACTCAGGATCCTCTCTTTTGCATCATAATGCAAACCCATTCTCTTACAGTTGGCTTAGCCTTAGGTCAACTTTAGGAGCATATTCATTTGAACGCGGTTTTATCGAACATGCCAAAAAAAAACATTTCTAAAGTTTTTTTAGGTGTCAACTACGCTCTGCGTATATTTCTGTGAAGGTTCAGACTAGGTCGAGGTCGTTACTGCAAACTTAGGTGGAATAGAAAATGAAAGACATCTCCAATCTAAATAAATACACGCAAAAATATCAAATAGTAGGTGCTGCATATCGATATTTTTATCTAAAATTTCTGGCACGGTTACTATAAAACATGTAAATTAGGTATAATTCAATTTGCACTCTCTATGTGAAATCATCGAGCACAAATAGGATGTACTATCAATCGTTATATATGCATATATGTCTGCTATATGACACACTATCAAGATTCCGGCCCCCGTTCAGGCTGATAATACCTCCAAGTGTGTATCTTATTACCTACCATTGGCGATACCGAAATCGACGAAATCACTGTAGTATTCAGTATGCATCTTATGCGAAAAGAGTACGAAGCCCAGCGGGTCTACCAGCGCTGCTGCTGTCGAGATCAGCAGCCGCCTGAACTGGGTTTCTTACATCTCGTTTTTAGCGGCAACCGCAAGCCCGCCCATTCCCACTGGTCCGTTTTTTGAGCGTAGCGCAGGCCATTACGCCTCTCAATTTCTCGGCGTTTCTCTCTCTAAATAGCACCTGTCTTGTTTGGCCTTCTGTTATATTAATCTGCTTTTTAATTAAACTCTTGTTTTCGTACCTCACAGTCTGGCGGCAGTCGACATGTGGGTACACGTCATATGTCGACAGCAAAAAGGAATGTTTGCCCCGGCCGGATACGGCAGGTAATAGCTATGAGTACTCGTTGTTATTGTGGTCGTCGTCGTCACAATCATCCATATTGCACCAACATGTCGGACCCACCAGTTTTGTGTCCTGAATAGCGAATCAAACTGGATAATCGAGCAGTCAATTTACAGCAGAGTGATTTTGTGCCAAATTGTAGCGCAGTTAATCAATTGCGACGTACTATTTACTGGA
>NW_019214206.1:0-6294 GCF_002532875.2 Varroa jacobsoni | reverse complement strand
AATAGCCCTGTATCGTTCTTTCAAGTCAGCAGTTTAAACTGTACAGTTTCCTCTCACCACTTCACGGCTACTTGTACATACGACTACTCATAGCTTCTAACGTCCGTACTACTCATAACGTATAACGTACATGCCGTACAACATTATCTTCCATGTTCGATTAGTGGCATTGGACTGGTTGACGCTCGGGTCACTGGTGCCGTTGTTGTCTTCTGAAGTCCTCAACGGTGATGACCACCTAATTTTTTTGTTGCTCCTGATGCCCGGCCAACGACTTCACTGTTTCAGATTTTGGCGAAAGCGGCTTTGTTTGCATCGCGAAGGACTTAGTCCTGCGAGGCAGCAGACCAGCGGGACGACGCAGGGCAGATCGGAGTTTTCGTCCGATTTCGTTATCTGCGCATTTTGGCTGTCATCTCTTCGGCAGCTACTGCTTCTGCCGGTTCGACTACATGAGCTACTGGTGTTTTCCCATGTTCATTAATTTTCGAACGAATTCGCGACGACAAGGCAATATACCTTAGGCTGCTAATGAACGGATAAGACCAGACCACCAACAACGGATAATCGGCAAGAACAGTTCCAAGCCCTTCGGTCGAGGTTGGCGTGGCCTTAACGAGTTGTCTCTGTTGGGATGAAGTTCGAATGTTTATCGAAGTGTGCCGCACAAGCCCGGTCGTATACTACTTATGGCGCATATGTAACTGGGCACAGCAGTCGTATTAGCGATCGAGTAAACAGCAAATGGCAAAAATAAACGATACTCACTTCGTTTCTATAATGGAAAAAAAAAAGTGAAAGTTGCGAAACCCACTCTTGGTTCAGGGACTCATAGGCGTGGGACATGTGGCACATTATATAGAGGAAGGTGATTGAAAATGGGTCGCAGGACCACACTGGGTTTTGTTGCTGCCCATCACAACGACGACCCCAATGCTGAGAATGGGAAATCGTAGCGGATAAAAGCGGTCGAATCGGCCAGGAACTACCTCGACTCCGGTGTCGATAGAGCACGCATTGAAAGGCCAGTAAGTTCGAGCAAAAGTAGTCTTTGTTTGTTTGTTTGTGTTTTTTCATGTCCACTCACAGATATTACGTATACGTTCACTTTGGCTTTTTGCTGTTATTATAGAATCTGCGACTTTATATCCAGTGAATGGACAAAATTCGTAACACAACCGGTACACACGACATCATCGTCGATTTTTTGGTCCTTATTTTTTACAAACAAATTTTCGAATTTGACTGACTTGTCTGTGTTCGTTCTACCACATAAGCGATTCTAGTTGAAACAGCTATCAGCGCTAAAAAACCTAATGCAGACTAGCGTTTGCAAGCCTCACTATTTAGCTTACTTTGAGTACATGCATCAAAGCAGATTGAACTTACGACTATTCTGTCTCTCAATTATTTTTTACTGTTATCAGCCTCGAAAATTCACCCTCACCCTATACCGCAATATGCCATGCAGTGAAATACTAACAATGGTCTACAAGTCGTCTCGTTTACCACACGCACACAGACATGTCCGTATATGTTTCACACAATATGGAAAAGTACACAGGTTACCTTGCTTCTTCACGGGAAAACCTCCATAAAGTGACGGGAGGCGCCTTGTATCCGACTGGCTGCCTGCTATTGTGTGTTTGGGTGTGTATCTCTCGTTGCGCCATCTCCGTCTTTTACTAGCACTGTCTTCCTGATTCGACTTCTCTTTGAGTATTCGTGGCAATACTGTCCCTGCCGTCAACAGCTGGCGTCTTCCAGATTGCTATCCAGGAGGCGAGAGCGACGGCCGCGTAGTACCTTGGTCAAATCTTTAAATCTTGCCGCTTCGTGGCTATATGTGTACGAGCATGGTATGGTTATAACCCAGCGCGACGTCAGTTAGTAGTTACTCCGCCCGAAATCAGCTGGATTCGCTAATCTTAACCAGCAATTGCGCTGATCGAGCAAAGCCGGTAACAGCGACTACCTTGATGCCTGGTTCTATGTTACTCGTCGCAGTGAAGTAGACGTTATCTACGGGTCACTTGTGCACGGTAGCGCACGAGTTGAAACAACCAGTTAAGCATGCTTTAGAGCGCCATGTACACTGTACCCAGACTGCTGGTACTCCGCTAGACGTCTGCAATGTACCATGCGCCCGCCACACTCGGCCTTTGAATAGCAATCTGGAAATGCCAGCTGTTGAGGGTAAGCGCTTACTGTTGCTGGAGTGGTGATCTTCTATAGAGTCTTCTTTCTGACTGACGCGTCTCTCTCTCGGTCAAAGATTAGCCGTGACACACCTAATGCTGCTCGTCAGCGAAGAAGAGCTGCGGCCATTTGGTTTATAGCTATCTACCGTACACTGACAAAGACCCACAAACAGACGCGCACGCACGCACGCACGCGCGCACGCACACACACACACAATGACGTTATCTATTTAACGCGTCGCAGAGTCAGGTTCCCCGAGAATCGCTTGTGGAGGTGGAATCAGCGCGTTATTTACAATAACAACGAGACCGCAACGCCACCACCAATAGCGACAGAAATAATATCAACAATAGCGGCAGCGGCCACCATCGCGACGCCATTGTTGGCATCGTAAATATACGCTAAACAATAAAACAAGTGAAAGAGATCATGGCTGCTTCCATCGATCAGCGCAATGAGCCAAATTGTAGCACCGGACTCCGGCTCGCGCTGCTGATATCTCTCTGTCGGTTCATCTGTTCCCTCGTGGCCCTACGCTCACGCGAATCCTTCCGGAAGGTTGGTCTATAGCGGTCCCGCAGTAGCAGTTGTGGTCGTATTCGTAGCCACAATAATTGTAGACGGATGTACCACTTCAGGAAAAGGAAAAAGAGCTTGTTAAGCAAAATCGACGATACTTTCCATAACTGGCAGTGGAGCATGGAAGCGGGGAGCGGGGCGAATGGGGGTGGGTGGGAGGTTGGTAATTGGTTGCGTCGAACGATTTAGCGACTGGCGTATCTTTAATACGCGGAGAGGTTTATGCCGAACGAAAGTGGCGGCAATAGTGATGGCGCTGATGACTTCTTACTAGAGATGGTAAGTTTCCTTCGCTTAGAGAGAAATATTTCCAGGGTAATAAAAGCTGGCGAAGATTCGTTCCGCTCCTATGCTGAAAAAAGGACATATGCGAGTGCGATATGAATGAGTATAGAATAGTGAAAAAAATTGCCGGTTATCATAACCACCGATACCGATGGGATCACTTTCTGTTGTGTTGTCTTATCGTAAAATATACAACAGGTGTAGGTAAAAGGCGAGTGGGTCTGGGTACGCGGTTTGTCATTTGCAAAGGACCGATTTTTCGACTACTTCAACAGCCTGGCCTCACTAGTGTGAGGTGTGTAAAATGAAAAAAAAACATGTTATTATGCTCGGGTATAGACGGCAAAGCCTGCTCTCGACCTTTTTCAAAGATGATTCAGATATCTTGTGTCCGGAAACAGGCCTATTGAAACATTGACAGAACGAGTTACATGGATCGGTTATGAATTACCAATGTTCGCTCAAATGTATTGACAGTTGACATATGATGATGATCATTGTTCCTCAGTGTATCGTGTGCTAATGAACTTCTAATTTTGACATCAACTTTAATATCGAAAGCGTTCCCAAAATAATTTTTGGCATTTCCAACTTATTCTGAACCTAAAAAAATTACAATGTAACTTTCAATGACTCTTGGATATAAAATAGTACGTGATCTATGAAATAAGTGCAGCTGGTGAAAAAAGACTGGCGTTATTCTCTGACGCGATAGAACAAACGTCTTGTACAATTACGCTGGAAACATCTAATTTAAAAAATATATATATAAAAAAACAGCACAATATGTCAGTTCGCCATATAGGTGGGCAAATGTCCGCAGAGTAATAACAGAGATCAGTAGCTATAAGAATCCGTCGCAGCATACGACTAACGTATACGACAAGATGTTTGACTGGAACAAGAAATTTCTATATGAAACAAGCCAAATTAAGCTTCGCGCCTAGACGTTCATCCGTCATTGCTACCGAATATTTTTACGGTGTTTTCAGCTTCAAGGATCGTCCCGGACAACGCAACACTCAGATGAAGCCAAAGAGATTCTTCCACTAGTAGCGGGCCTTTAACGGCTCAGCTTCTGACATAGTCTGTCTCAAAGCAGCACTGATCGCCCTAGCCATATTCTATTTTCATTAATTTCGCCCATTTCTTTTTATCTGCACAGAAGTCTGCGTACGGTCACGATGGGCCCTATTGCCGTTGCTAAGTCGGACGTCAATGCATCATCGCAATGAATTATCTACGTTCACCGCCGTCCACGATGACGACGCTGTTAGCACCAAACGATATCGGCAATCATTAACGGAACATTGCTATCTGTTAACTTTCATTGTTTCTGCCGGGCTGTCTTGACAGGACGACAAAGCGAGCGGCTGGAAATGCATCGGCTGTACGAGTTCTGCCTGCCTAATCACTGACGGCTACTATATTTCAACGTTTAGCTTGCTTCGGTCATAGATGAGTGCACGATTGTAGGTACGCTTGTACCTATGGGGTGCGTACGCCACCTCAACGTAACCATACCACCTATTTCTATAAAAAAAATTTTATACGGAAACTATCGTAGCCGGGTTATCATGTGCGGGAGGACGTCCGACCTGGCTCATTATCGCTTGATGCTGGCATATGAATAATGTTGATGAAGTGCTCACGGCGCGTATGAAGGCACGGACGGAATGTACTGGCCCGGCATTTATCCAGTAATGTACGGGAATGATAGGAGTGAGGGTGATGATAGGCTGGTTAGACTGTATACAAAGAAACATTAAAAGGACGTCCAAAATCTCTACCGAAGGGTCATCTTTTTAATTGGAATAGTCTTTCAGCGGGAAGCGGGACGACGTAACAGCTTTAATATAAACAGATAAATAGTAACAAAAGTGGGTTGATCATTGGCACCGAATGCCTTCTCAGTCTAGTTATGTATATACGTATATATATGCGTTTGTGCATGTTTCAAAATCCCACTGCTTTCGGTGGATGTTCTATTTGATCGGTTAGCTCATTATCAGGCATCGATAGAATTTCCGCTAGCTTTTAAGGGAAAACTAAAGATAGGGCCGAGATTTCGGTATAAAAATGAGCGTCGTTAATGTTTAGATCTTTCAAGTGCTAGAACTGCTAAAATCAATTTTATATCGATATTGTGTGTAATAGAAACATGCCTGCTTCGCGTGGTTGTAGAGATAAGAAGCTTCTTGCCAATGACATAAAAATAGCATAATAATTCCCTTTTTGGCATAAGACTTATACTGGTTCCTGATTTTATGTGTTTTATAACTATTGAGAATCTATATATCTCACTATGGCACTAGTACTTCAACTGATGTTAGGCTTAGTAGGGATTACGTAATTGGCAGAAGTTGAGGTACGGGGGTTTTTTTTAGCGAGCTGCAATTTATTGGCTTGCATCAATAATCGATCTCATCGAATTACCAGCTTCCTACCTATATCAATCTAACTCTATTCATTGGACTGTTGGAATCATTCCTTTTCATTCTTTCTGCCGTACTTCTTTTTGTCACGTGACGTTCGGGTCAAAGAAGATCCTGCAATCGTATCGATCGATATAATGTTTATGTAAATTTACAATCGTTTGAATCCGAACTTTACGATCATTTACTTAGAATAGAATGTGTATATATATGAAGTCGCAGATATTATGAATATAGCGTTTATAAGGTTAGACTGAATGTGTTTGTCTAGCCTTATTTAGATCAGCATTAATTTACCTATTCGGATCCTATTTGATCGGTCATCGAGCAGTGGAAACGGGTTGGGACGCTGAAAAATAATTACCAAGGACACGGCAAATGCATTAAGGAAAAAAGTATACTAACAGCGTCCTTGAACTTACGTGGTTGAATTTCTATACCGCGGATATATACTCCGGCCAGGAGCTTCCAGTCAGCCGGCAAAACGGCCTCAAAAGTTTCCATTGGCCCTGCACACTTTTGCAGCGTCCTGTTAACGAATTTCCAATGGTTCGTCCCATATCTATGGGCATATCGTTGATGTTACAGTGTTGCAGTGTCTCAAACAACGGTTGTCAAACGGTAGACCGTTATCAAGTGTTATGAAATGTACGATTTAATTTAGTTCCAAATTTAATTTTTGGTACATAGGCGCACCTGTGATACTTCATATCTATTATCAGCATGGCTATGGAAGATAAGGAGGATGCAACAAGGATGCAGTGTTAGGCATTGTAAAGCTTTATTTAGAAAA